>NW_026907839.1:300000-588874 GCF_033807575.1 Cydia pomonella
GTGGCAAACAAGCATACGGCCCGCCTGATAGTAAGCAGTCTCCGTAGCCTATGTACGCCTGCAACTCCAGAGGAGTTACATGCGCGTTGCCGACCCTAAACCCCCCCCCCTCCCCCCCCGTTGAGCTCTGGCAACCTTACTCACCGGCAGGAACACAACACTACGAGTAGGGTCTAGTGTTATTTGGCTGCTGTTTTCTGTAAGGTGGAGGTACTTCCCCAGTTGGGCTCTGCTCTAGATCTGGAATGACATCCACTGGCTGTGCCCTACCACACAAAGCGAGATGACATTCACAATGCCCATACCTCTCTTATGGACGTAGTTTAAGGACGTACCCGGGTCCGAGTCTTTTTTCACTTCGTCTTTCCAGCGGTACCTAGGACGTCCAGACGGTCTTCGGCCATTTGGAACTCCCAAGTACGCCCTTCAGACTGCACGATCTGCACCAGGAACCAGGAGATTGAAGATCTAGTCCGAGCCGAACATCTTTGGAGAAACGAAAGCCGCTAGACTCCGATGGCTCGAGCAGGTAGTCCGGATGGGTGAAGATCGTGCAATTCGTGCAGTCTGGATTGAGGACCAATTGCATGGCAGTTATAGGCCAAGTCACTGTCTATGTTTGCGGAATATGCGACTTACTTGAGCCAAAAGGAGCTTTGCTTAACTTGATTTCATTTTGATGCCTACAGAATGGCTAAAGTCTAACCGTCTCATCATAACCGTGATAATGTCAGCAATGTATGGCATGCGCTGTAACTGTACGCTGTCCAGATACGCCTGGTACATCCGGTTGGCGAGGCTGCAGTACTTCGCGTACAGCCCCCCGAGCACTTCCGGGGGGATGTGACGCTCTTTCAGGCGGAGACCTTCTGCAGCTTTGGTCTGAAAAATGCAGTATTTATAGATGTTTGTGATAAGTCTCAGGTAAATCGTTCATAATAAAAATTAGTCTTTGGCAAAAATTTCAATTGATGTTGAAGCGGCATCATGCCTTCACCAAGGCGTGTCTGTATAATTCACGCCTTAAGGGTGCCTTTCGACCAGAGATGTGCTATGCTATTCTATGTCTTCAAACATTTGAAACGTAGCTGTAGCTGGAGCTGCGTTTCAAATGTATGAAAACATAGCATAGCAAGCATAACATATCTCTGATCGAAAGGCACCCTAAGAGTCATCAGGATTGTCAGGAAGCTCGGCTCTTAGGCTCGGCTCTATATACAAAGTAAACGTAGTTTCGCGCTCATTTTAAAGCGACGAGCTAGATTGCTCTGAAACTTTGTACTTACAATAAGATAAGGCAGATTGAGTGTGACTCAACCTTTTACAATAAATTAAAAATATGGTTAACCGTCCAAGCTTTTTATGACATTAATGAATTTCTTAATTTTAAATGTAATAACATAATGTAGCTTAAATAATATTAATGTATGATTTTAATTTATCCGAATAACTTAATAATGTTAACTTGTCATTTTTATTTATTTGTATTTGTATCCTTTTATTTTAATCGAATGTAGATCAAGTAAATATTTTTAATTTAATTTAATTTAATTTCAACTGTGTATTTTATTGCTGACATGTATAATTGTATATTTTACCAATAAATGAGTATGAGTATGAGTATGAGTATATCTATGCCTGTAATGTAAATAATGTATGTAGCCTTAGATACCATAGTTAAACCAATACATCGATTTAAAAATTTTCATACAAAACTTGTTTTTGCTCTATTTTGTTTGTATAATCTGGAGCTAAAGACTGTATCGTTTAATATAAATACAGATAAAACCTTATCTAACTGTTGACTTGTTTATTGTTTTGTATTACTATTTTCTTAGGGTATGATCTGAGGGTATTTTTACGCCATATCTGATATAAGAAGGTTTTATATTTTGTTATTTAAGGACTTTATGATGCTTTCAAAATCGTCTAGCAAAAATATTTCGGACAAGCCTATATCGAGCTTAATTTGAGACTATTTACCGACTCCTGATGCAAGCGAAATGAGGGAGACAGCTAAGAACCAAAGCCTATCGGACATTCATGGCGTTGAACCATCGCTAGAGCCGGTCGATAGAAACGCTCCATTATAGTTATATTGGATGACAAAGTCGGAGTTGTCGTAAGTAACGTGCCATTTTCTCTAAAAGGCCACATTGCACAGGTCCAAAACTTTTTTTAAACTGAAGCAAATGATTACACTATGACCAGATGTTTCGCTTTACGAATCATGTATAATTGCCGTTCGCATAGTACGATTTTTTTTTTGTCTAATGTCGTCGTGTTCGCAAACCGTAATTTTTTTGTAGTATTTGTCCGAAATCGATATTGTTACTCGGGAGGAATGGTCAATTTTGTCTAAACTATATGCTTTACGTCGAGCTCTCAGAGAGAAATGTATACTTTATTAAAGCACTAATTAAACACATTTGTAATTTTTTAATAAAAAATTTATACTAAAAAAAACGGCTACGTTGTACTTATTTATAATTAACGATACAGTCTTTATATAAACTAACTACATACATAGATATACCTCATCTCATTTTATGTTCAAAGTTTCATTATAATCCAACACGTAGTTTTAAAATGAGAACGAAGCTCCGTTTGCATGGGAAGGTGAAATTCGATTGAGCGTGCTGCGGACTCTTAAGTTAAGATGTTCTGAAACTTGTTAGTACTTTCTTACTTGTAGTTCTTCATCCTTCTCTATCAACGTCTTTGTCTCCTCGACAACGCGCACCCATTTCCGATGAGCCTCGATGGACATGGCCAGGTTAGAAGGAATCGTGAACGGCATTTTTCAGGCTGGTAGGAATAATTAATATCATTAAAGGCGGGATTCCACCAGTGTGCGGCACAAGCATTTTTGTAGTGTCGCACAGTGCCGCATACCACCTGCTGAATACCACCAATGATTCAGCTTTAAGAATAGGGATAATCATCATATCAGCCTTCTATCGCCCACTGCTGAGCATAGGCCTCTCTTCTAGTACGCCACTTATCCCGGTCCCGAGCCAATCTCATCCAGAAGTGACCCGCAGTCTTCCGAATGTCGTCCACCCAACGAGCCAACGGACGCCAGGCACTCCTTTCGTCTGTAAGCGGCCACCATTCCGTTAGCATTTTGGCCCACCTGCCATCACTCTGCCTGGCAACATGTCCCGCCCAGCTCCATTTTAATTTGGTAATGACGTGTCCGACGTCTTGCACCTTGGTGCGACGTCGGATCTCGACATTCCTCACTAGGTCTTGAAGTTTGATGCCGAGCATGGCGCGCTCCATGGCTCTCTGTGCCACTCGAATTTTATGCACAGTCTCCTTAGTGAGCGTCCATGTCTCGGCACCGTAGGTCATGGTGGGCAGGACACATTGGTTAAAGAGGCGAGTTTTCAGGCATTGTGGAATGTTAACGGGTTTGAGGATGTCCGCCAGTTTATTGAATGCCGCCCAACCCAGCTGGAACCTCCTGGAGATCTCCTTCCGTTGGTGTGTTTTGTCAAAAGATAGAATATGTCCAAGATACACGTATTGCTCGACCACCTCCAGTACTTCGTTCCCAACCATAATAGTTGGAATCGATTCACTAGAGATGTTCGTCATAACTTTAGTCTTGGACATATTCATCTTAAGACCAATCTTCAAAGAAGCATGGTAAAGGCTTTCAACCATGACTTGAAGCTCTTCCAGGGTCTCGGCGAACAATACAATGTCATCGGCAAATCTGAGATGCGACAAGAAGACACCATGGATATTGATACCAGTTCTGTCCCATGCAAGCGTTTTTATCACGTCTTCTAGTACCGCCGTAAAAAGCTTGGGTGAAATGGTATCCCCTTGACGCACTCCCCTTTTGATGGATATTGGGTTGCTGAGTTTGTGAAGCCGGACTTGCATTGTTGCCGAGCTATATAGCTCCCGGAGCACATCCACGTAGCGATTGTCGATTGAGCAGCGATGGAGAGAGTCAAACACGGCCCAATGCTCGACACTGTCGAAGGCTTTTTCGTAATCTACGAAAGCCATGCACAGGGTCCGGTTGTACTCGTGGCTTTTCTCCATTAACTGCTTTACCGCATGGATGTGGTCGATCGTAGAAAATCCGCTCCGGAAACCAGCCTGCTCGGGAGGTTGGCATTCATCGAGTATACAAGTTAGGCGGTTACATAAAACTTTTGCGAAGAGTTTGTACGTATGGGAAAGGAGGCTTATGGGGCGATAATTACTCAGAATAGGGATAAGAAAAATAACATATATGCGTAACATGACAAACAAAGGAGAAAACACAATAATACCAAACCTAAACCTAAAGGTAGGCTGGAAGAGATCGCTTTTTAGCGATCAGACCGCCTGTTGTGTATCTCTACTTTTGATGCTGTTTTCTCTCTGGATTGTTTTCATTGAGGTGTGTAATAAAGAGTATTTTCTGCCCTCAGGACGGAAAGCGTCAACTTTGCTCCCGTTGCGCTACACTAAGTTGCCGCTTTCCGCCTCCGTCGAACAGAAAAATAGTATGAGCACCACGGGAGGAATCGTAGGACATTCCATCCCGCCACACGGTTTGACAATTGTACACGCGGCACGCAATTTTCCTCCCTTGGGACACAATAGTTATTTGTAGAAAATAACTATTGTATAGTAATAAAAGTATTGTATTGTATTGTAATACGATTGAATCACAAATAGAACCCAAATAATAATAATGCCAGCAAGAAGCCCTGGAGCCCGATTCGGATATAAAAATTTGTGATGGTTTTGATGCACGAACCTGCAATCTTAGGATAAAGATCATACCAGAATCATAACAAATAATTAATCCTTCATACGAAGTCATATATGGCAGTTATAATATTGAACTTTATTGGCACCTATTTAATAAATATATGAATAATAACATTCTCACTCACACAAATTGACTAAGTCCCGCGGTAAGCCAAGAAGGCTTGTATGTATGTATGCATGTCACTTTATTGCACATAAACAGATTAACATAAAACAATCAAAACAAAACAGACAAGAAAATGTTATGTACAAAGGCGAACTTATCCCTAAAAGGGATAGAAAATATGAAAGGATCAAACATTAACACTAACAGGCTTGTGTTGTGGATACTCAGACAACGATATATATAATATAATAAACAAATACTTCAATAAAAAGGAAACATTCATGACTCAGGAACAAATATCTGTGCTCACAAATAAATGTCCCTAGTGGGATACGAACCCAGGACCATCGGCTTCATAGGCAGGGTCACCAGACTGATCGTCAAATATTAAAGTACAAATTGAAACAAATATTTGGTATGACGTGCACTAGAGAATTTAAATTAATTAATTTCAGTCAGTAATTATTGTTCTATGTGTTACAAATAAGTGAAGCGTTGGTGGCCTAACGGTAATGGCTCCTCTACACGATGGCCTAGCGCAGGCCAGTATACGGGACGCATTTATGCGTTAGAGGGAGTAACTGATATTGCAATCTCATTCCTCCGCATAGCTGCGTCCCTTTGATTGGCCTACGCTGGGCCATCGTATCCTGTAGAGGAGCCCTAAGAGCATGCAACTTGCATTCCCGAGGTCGCGGGTTCAAACCCCGGCTCGTACGAATGAGTTTTTCGGAACTTAATTATAATAATAATAAATAATAAATAAATTCATTTATTTCGACCAACTTAGGATCATATTACATTTAACTTATTATATTACATTTAACTTATTATATTACATTTAACTTATCATATTTTAACCTATTCTGGAGAGGCTTGGACACCAGTATTGGTATTATGTACGAAATATCATTCCATATTTACCAGTCGCTTTTCGGTGAAGGAAAACATCGTGAGGAAACCGGACTAATCCCCACAAGGCCTAGTTTTACCCTCTGGGTTGGAAGGGCAGATGGAAGTCGCTTTCGTAAAAACTAGTGCCTACGCCAAATCTTTGACAACGCGAGGAAGAAGAGTGTTACAAATAAGTGATTTTCCGCCTTTCTATTGATTTCCCAAATTATTTCTAATGCTTACCTTAAATACAAGCAGGATCAAAGCTTTTAAAGAAACAAATTTGCTCAGGTATTGCTAAAATTCTAATACCATTGTACCGCCCGTAGAATAAAAATTAAACCTATGAAACTTGGTTTTAAAATTGTATTACGTAGCTTCAGGTTAAATGGTCTAAAATACTTTAGTTTTTAAACACGTATATTTCCTTTTTTAAATACAAATATATTTAAGTTATTTATTTTAATGTTAAAAATATAACATAACAAATAATTTTACAAAAGTATTACGAATAATTTTACATTCACAGAAAATTTGGAGATAAAGTTAATTTAGAATTTGAACACTAATAAATATCTAACAGTTCATTGTAAATTCATTCTTCTGTCAAGGTTGTTGACATGTTGCTGACATTTCCATGACATTTCCTTGACTAACTTATCCAAATAGAAGGCAAATATTGCTTTAAATATGCTCTTGCACACTGTGCATGTAACTTGCGCATTTTGGAGTTATAGCAAACATAATAGGGTTGTTTCCAATTTTTTGAAACGCTTGTATTACGTTCTATATTAACTAAAATTTGCCCTAAAATTTAACCTTTATACTAAAAACGGCTTTAAATATGTTAAATTAACAAAATATATTTTGATGGATGCTTTCGCGCCCAAAACGCTCTTTGAAAATTGTGTGACGTCACAGTTTACGGTTTGACACATAACTACATACACACTGTTGGTGATGGAAAGATGCAGATTCTTGATATAAACATTTAATTCGGAAAGTTACATGCTAACGTTATTATTTCGGATTATTCTTGAGGGATGCGCGCGCGCGATCGTGATGGTGGTTGTATAGGCTCTGGCGCGGAGTCGTCCCCCGCGCCCTGCGTTCCCCTCTGTCGCCTCACGCGGTAGGACCGGTCCTTGACATCCTCCCCGCCCTTGGAAGGACTTGCAGCTTCTTCCAAGACATCAGAATCCTCCGTCGTGGTTGGTAGAGGGCAGACCTTGTTAACGCCTCTTCGTTCAACGCCTCGGTAGGTCAGGAAGTCGGCGACTCTGGCCACTCCGTCATCGCCGGGGTAAAGTCGCTGAACTCGGCCGAGTCTCCATTTGAGTGGTGGCAGATTAGGTTCTTTGAAGACCACCAAATCCCCTTTCTTTAGGTTTATCTGCCGGGAACGCCATTTTGTTCTTTGTTGCAGTTCGGCCAGATATTCTTTTCTCCATCTTTCCCAGAAGTTGCACCGGAGCTGTTCGACCAACTGGTACCTTGTGCGAATGTTCATGTTTTCAGGCTTCTGCGGGCTTGGTAGTGACGTCAGCGGCCGCCCGATGAGGAAGTGCCCTGGGGTCAAAGGAGAGAGATCGTTTGGGTCAGGTGATAAAGGAGTTAGGGGTCGGGAGTTAAGGATCGCTTCAATTTGAGTGAAAAGCGTGCTTAACCCCTCGTATGTAAGACTAACATTCCCTGCTATACGTTTAAGGTGAAATTTTGCACTCTTTACGCCAGCCTCCCAGAGGCCGCCAAAAGTTGGAGAGTATGGGGGATTGAAAACAAACTTTATGCCCCTATTAGTCGCAAAGTCAGTTATGCTACTTAGGTTTGACTGCAACACTCTGCCTAACTCATTGTTTGCTCCGACGTAATTTTTGCCATTGTCACAGCAGATGTAATCAGGTTTACCTCTTCTAGCGATAAATCTCTTAAGGCAAGAAATGAAAGCTTGGGTCGTGAGATCACTGACCGTCTCAAGGTGCACAGCTTTAGTAGAGAAACAAATAAAGATGCACAGGTAGCATTTTGTGGTTCTACTGCCGCGACCTGTTTTGCTGGCAATCATGAAAGGGCCAGCAAAATCGGTTCCAGTAACCTGGAAAGGATAAGATTGAGACACCCTAGTAGTAGGTAGGTTACCCATTAATGGTTCCATCGTCTTACCTTTCATCCTGACACAAGTGACGCATTTATGCACAATGCTTCTAGCTAGCGTTCGTCCGCCAATAGGCCAGTATTTTTCTCTGAAAGAGCTGAGAAGCAGTTGAGGACCAGCATGGAATAACCTTAAGTGCTCACTTGACATCAGGATTTTGGTAAGATGGTGTTTTGATTTTAATAGAATAGGGTGCTTGGCATCATAATTAAGGTTCGCGTGTTTTAACCGACCACCCACTCGCAGCAGTCCCTTTTCATCGATAAAGGGAGATAATTGCAGAACATTGGACCTTTTAAGCGACTTGTGTTCTTGAAGTGCATTTATCTCAAATCCAAAGGACTCCTGCTGAGCGGTTTTAAGAAGGAAGGTAAGAGATTGATGAAGTTCAGTTTCATTAAGAGAACCCACAGTTTTGTTCTTATGATTTTTGCAGTTGTTTATGAACCGGAATACATATGCTAATGCTCGCTGTAGCCGTAAAGGATTAGAAAAATTTTCAAATTTTACGATAATTTGATCATTGTTTTGGACATGATGGGCTTTTATTTCAGGTAATTGACTTTCTGAATGCCCAGTTAGCTGCTGAGGCCATTCAGATTCAGGTTTCGACAGAAACTGAGGACCGTTCCACCACAGCGCAGAATCAACAAGCGCGCTGGGTTCAATGCCTCGAGAAGCCATGTCCGCTGGATTAAGGTCAGTCGGTACATGTCTCCATGATTCGCGTTCTGTTAATTCATGGATTTCATTCACTCGGTTGCAAACGAAAGTCTTTAAGAGTTTTGGCTGAGTTTTAATCCATCCTATGGTTATCGACGAATCAGACCAAAACGTTTTAGTGTCAACTTTGCACCGCAAAGCTTCACAAACCTTTGTTGCAAGCCGTGCTCCTAGAAGAGCAGCACATAGCTCGAGCCTGGGAATAGTAACAGGTTTCAAGGGGACCACGCGCGTTTTGGCGCATAATAGGTTGGTGCTTACGTTACCTTCATCGTCAGTTGAGCGTAGATATACGCAAGCGGCATACGCGTTTTGTGAGGCATCCACGAAACAATGAAGATCTATGGAGACTGGGAAAGAGCACAGAACAGATCTGGGAATTGACAGTGCAAGCAATACGTCTAAGTTATTAATGATCTTATCCCACGTCTTTTTTATGCCGTTTGGGACGTCCGAATCCCATTCCAATTTAAGTTCCCAAAGCTTCTGCAACAGAATCTTAAGTGTGATTGTGCACGGGCTTAGCAACCCCAAAGGATCGAATATTTTACATGTATTCGATAAAATCATGCGTTTGGTGACCTTATGTTCATTTTTGTCTATATTTATTTCAAATCTGAGAGTATCGGTACTAGGTGCCCACAATACTCCCAGTACACTTGACTCTTTTGACAAATTATGAGAGTCAGATTCTGTGGCTTCCTGAAATATTCGTGGACAATTTGTTTTAAATTTGTGTATAGGAAAACCAGCAGAGTTAAGGACCTCGGTAACTGTTTTTAGGATGTGAGCTAGTTCGCCCTCCGTCGCGGCACCTGTCAAGAGGTCGTCGACGTAAAAGTCGTTTTTTATTACCTTAGACACGACAGGATCAGAACATTCCATTGCTAGCTGAACTAGGCACCGGGTGCTTAAGTAAGGTGCACATGCAGTTCCGTAAGTTACGGTGTTCAGCTGCAGAGTTTTAAGTGGCATGTTATCCTGCTCTCTCCAGAGAATAAGCTGGAGATGTCTTTGTGACTCATCTACCATGATTTGTCTATACATTTTTTGAATGTCTCCAGACAACACGTATTTATGCTGGCGGTACCGAATGAGTATGTTGAACAACTCATCCTGGACTACGGGGCCAACGTGCTGAATGCTATTAAGCGACTTGTTTGATGATGATTTCGCTGACGAGTCGAAAACGACACGCAAGCGCGTAGTTTCGCTACGCTCACGGATCACAGCGTGGTGGGGCATAAAGTACCCGAATTGAGGCCTGCTGATCTCAGTTAAGTGACCTAGTTCCTCGTATTCACGAATAAACTTGCAATACTCATTTTTAAAGTGAGGATCTTTATTAAGTTTTTTCTCAAGGCTATAGAAGCGCTTTTCAGCCATGCTGTATGAGTCACCAAGTGCTACCTCTGGAGTCTCTTTAAAGGGCATGAAAACTGAAAACCTACCTTCGTCAAGGCGCTTCGTGGTAGCAGTAAAGTAGCGTTCACAGAATTCGTTATCAGCTGACAAAGTTGGTTTTGAGGTTGGAACTTCTTCAAGGCTCCAAAACTTTGCCAATTGATCACTGATCTCTTTGGTGAAGTTACAATATACTTGTCGCTGTGGTTGTAGATCGGTATTATAAAGACGACCTGCCACCACCCAACCTAGCTTGGTTTCGACAAGCATCGGCTTTTCTGGGCCTAGTTTTATGTTATTGTAACACAAGAGATCATAGAACAACTCTGCTCCTAATAACATATCAACTTCTGAAGGGTGGAAGAAGTTAGGATCCGCCAGTTGAATGTTATGAGGTATGTTAAGTTCCGTTACATTTATTGGAGAATTAGGGAGTGTCCCTGTAATGTCAGGAACCACTAGACACTTAAGACGTGTGCCAAAATCATTTACACATGATTGTATTGTCACTTCGCAGCTGTCATATATGGGAGTTTTTTGTTTCATCAAGCCGAATATACATGATGTATCAGTACCATTACTAACGTATCCGAGTTTTTCTTTCAGGTTCGTCGTGATGAAGCATGATTGACTACCCCCGTCGAGGAACGCACGTGCAAGGTAAGTACAATTATTTTTAGGATTTATGACCTTGATTACGGCGGTGCCAAGGACAACTTGAACCGAAGAACGAGCCGGCAGGGACACAGGTGAGTAGCTACAATGATTTAAGGTAGTATTTGTTTCAGGTATGTGACTATCTACATGCAATAATGTATTATGTTTGCTTTTGCAGGTCTTACATGTACCCAAAATCCGACATTCATTTGTAGCGTGCCCCCTACGCAAACAATTAGAGCAAAGTTTTAATTTAGAAACCTCAGCACATCTATTTTCAGGTGACAGCTGCTTAAAAGAAGGACAATCTATAATCCGATGCTGCTGATTACAAAATGCGCACGAAAATGTCGGTTTGGCGCTAGCAGAGGCGACAAAACTTTTTAATGTTTTATTATGAGGGTATTCTTTATTTTTAGGTTCAGGTTTTTGATTATTTTTATAGAAATTAGATTTACTATCGCGTTTGTCGCTTCTGCTGATCGCCATTGTCTCAAGGATGTCAGCACGGTTACGGAAAAACTGCATAAAATCGGATAAGGTCGGTAAGTCCTTGAATGTGTTTTTATGCTCCTCCCATTTAGTGAAGGTAGTTGCATCTAATTTAGTAGACACTAAGTATATAATGAGAACATCCCATTTGTCAGTGGGCTGCTCTAAAGTATCAAGCGCTCTTAAGTTTTTTGACACATAGTCTATCATCAACCGTATTGCTCTGTGAGACTCACTTGAGATGCATTCTATTTCAAATAACGCTTTTAAGTGGTTATTGATAAGAACCTTTTTGTTATCGTAACGTTCACGTACTAAATCCCACGCAACAGTATAATTTTTTGAGCTAAACTCTAATGATTTGATTATTAAAGCCGCACCTCCCTCCAATGATGACCTCAGATAATGAAATTTATTTATGTCCGATATGGAATCATTGGAGTGAATTAACGACTCAAAAGTGTCCCTAAATTCGAGCCATTTCAAATAATTTCCGTCATAAGTAGGTAGCTTTATAGTGGGTAGTTTGATATTTGAGTTTTGATGATGATGACTACACGTATTAGAACATGTCGAGCGAGCAGAGTGAAGGCTCCCTTCCTTTTCTTCATTAACTTTAAGACGCGTGTCCAGTATATGTTGAGCTAAAGATAACGTGCTATAAAAAACGCTTTCAAAATTATCCACCTCACTGTCGTCTTCCTCAGACGATAATATTTCAATTTGAGACTGAACTTCATTAAACTCAAACAACAAGTTTTCAATTCGTTCTAAACGAAATTTCAATTCTTTAAGTTTTAAGTCACTTATTTCCTCTTGTTTACATGCATTTATGACAGAAACATAATCTTTAAATCGTGTTAAACGACCCTTAATAGTGCCCCGCAATTTAGTTAACTCTTTCAATTTCTTCCCATCGGAATCAACGCCAGAAGTTTCAACCATTTTTAAGAATAAAAGCGTAACGTAATTAATGAGTTAAGCAAAGTAAAATGTGCATCAAACCAGTTACAATGAAGTAGCAGCCGCGCGCCGTGTAGACACGGTGAGACACTGTGTCGTGTGCGGTGCGCTCCGATAACGCGAGCGACTCGACACGCTGAGACACGGTGCCGCGCCGTGCGATTCACAGTGCACGATGACAATGCAGACAGCAACGGCCACTTGCCGGTTACGTAATCGGTCCGCCTGGAATGTTCGGCGAAAACAATTAGCAAAATGATTTTTACTACAATTATGTTTACGATTGATTTTAATTTTAAGCGAAGAGATAATAAATCGAGCAACTTATAAGGGCGTAAAGATGTTTTGCTTTTAGAAATAAAGTTTTAAAGATAAAAGTGCAAATTACGAAAATGAGAAGCCTTTTTACAAACAAAGAAATACAAATTATAATTTAAATGTCACGAAATCGCTGCGCTTTTATTTATGATGTATATATTTACGTGTAAATTAAGCGTTTAGCTATAAGATTAAAGTATTTAAGCATTTATTTACCCTCGTAGCATTAAGCAGTGCTTGATTTTAAGTAAACACTTTTAAATAAAGGCTAGCGAAGCGGAAATGATGCAAATGCTTACGATTATTAAGAGCTAAACCACGTAAAAATGTATATGCACCGTGGTGTACATGCAAAAAAGAAATTAACTTCTTGGTTAACACGACACTAAATGCACAAAGAATATTAGTGTTACACACTCGTAATCAAACTCGCCGATCACACAAACTTGAAGAGGGAATATTTAGGAAATAAAGAAAGGACAGGGCTACTCATCTGCAATAACGCTGACTCGCTGCGATGTAGGTGCCACTATTCACTCCTGTCGCATAATATGCAGCCCAGCTTCTAGATGCGTCGTATGGCGAAGTTTAAATTATGTCCGTTAAATAACGAGTTTTGGTTTAACATGTAGTTTCCTTCTTCATGTATTATGTGTCCTGTCACGGTCGCCACTTTTGTTGGTGATGGAAAGATGCAGATTCTTGATATAAACATTTAATTCGGAAAGTTACATGCTAACGTTATTATTTCGGATTATTCTTGAGGGATGCGCGCGCGCGATCGTGATGGTGGTTGTATAGGCTCTGGCGCGGAGTCGTCCCCCGCGCCCTGCGTTCCCCTCTGTCGCCTCACGCGGTAGGACCGGTCCTTGACACACACGTAGAAGATTCGAACTGTCAACTGACGTTTGTCATTTGTTGTTTATCGCCTAACTGTCAACAGTGTCAATCCGAGAGTTGTGAAGTCATCAGAATCTTCAAAGACGTTTCGAGTTTGGTCACGTGACGTGTGCCAAAAGATATTTTAAATTACATATTTACAAAAATATGGTCATTACAGGTCCCTTAAAAAAAATAGGTGGCGCTACAATACCTAAAATACTTGAGAAAAAAATCTAATCATAGACAGCGCAATTCACTCCGTCAATAACTTTTTGGAATTGGAACTATTATTTATAGCTGACAGCTGGACTCTTTAGCAACATATGGAAGGTTGAGGTCAGGAATGAAATCTCCATGTACCAAAAAAGTGTCCGTCAAAAAACCTTAAATAGGTGGCGCTACAATACCTAAAATATTTGAAAAAAAAAAACATCATAGACAGCGCACTTTACTTAACGCCTCTTAGCCAATAACGCCTAGGTTCTTAGCTATTCTAGCGCTACTCTGGAGAGTTTTTGAACTATTTATAGCTGACAGCTGGACACTTTTGCAACAGTTCTGCCTATGGAGATTGCATTCCTTACCTCTACCTGCCATATTGCAACAGTTCTACCTATGGAGAATCTATTCCTTGCCTCCACCTTCCATAATGTTTATACATCAATTCAATTCGTCAATTTGTGTAATTATTTTTATAAATGCGTGTGTCCTGACAGATTGACTGACTGATTCATCAACGCAGAGCTGAAAACTTACTTTACTCTTTGAAACAACAAAAGAAAGTTGAAATTTTCACGCTAGGTGGCATTTATAAAGTGTACCCACAAGAGATAAGAAGTGATTTGGAAAAATTTAACCCCTAAGGGGATTAAAAAGGGGTTGAATGTTTGTATGTCGTTCAAGTTTCATTTTAAGATAGGAACTGGACACTTTTAGTGCCTTTGAGAATTCAGTCCATAATAAGGTTAAATATATATTAAAAGGGGGTTGAAAGTGTGTTTCGGGGAAAAAATCCACGCAGACGACGTCGTAGGCAACAGCTAGTTGTACGAGTATTATAAGTCATCATTTGAATGAATATTCATGCCAATTTTTTTCACATCACCTATTCTGAAAAAGGCTTTTTCTTCCCTGCTAGGAGGTATTAAAGTGGAACTTCACTGCTGGAATGGATCAAAGTAGCACTTTTCTATTCTAGGGCTTTTTTGTCACTAAGTACAAAATAATAACACAATGAAATATGAAAATAGTATGCATAATTCCATACATTTTTTTGGAAGCAATTCTAAGTTTTCTAGCAGGTAATCCTACCAACACTTACCTAATGATATTTCTTAAATTTATGTTTCAGTACTCCTATCGGATTAACACTCCGAATATACATAATAACAATGTGTTGTGCTATAATAGGTATATCAGAAACAGGGAAAACAGTCATCCTTGCAGGATAAACCTCAGTTATGACTCAAATGTGCTCTGCGTGACCCGTTACACAACAAGTAACAAAATAAGCTAATATATATTATAAGTTATACATTTCACTGTCATATAATGTATAAGATAGTGTTTTTATTGGTTTTCTCGGTGAAAGTGTTTGCAGATACAGGTACGTACACAAGTACAAAACTTCTTAATTTATTTTAAGTTAACATAAACATCAACTTTTTGTCATCAGGTACAATAAGGGCCAGTACAGACGAACTGCAACTCGACTGCAATTTGTATGTAGCAGTCGGTGTGCAGTTTCCATACCAATTGCATTCGGGTTGCAGTCCGCCTGTATCGGCCCTAGTACATTTGGCAGTAAGAAGTATAGACGTTATGATATAAATTTATTGGTGCTAAAATATTAATACATAGCCAAATTATTATTATTATATGCCCAATGAAAATTCCTGTTTAATATTTTAGATGCCAGGATAATAATAAGCCATTTTATATTAAAAAAAAACACCACAAAGCTTTAACGGCATACAGCCAGGCGCCCTATACTTAAGTCCCACCTAGGGTTTGCTAGACGGATCCGAAATGTACGGGAGGATCCGTGGATCTGGATCCAGATCCAGATAATTACATACATTTCTGATCCGGAATGCAAACCCTAGTGCTAATCCGCGCTATATAGAGGAAAGCATTGTGGTTTAGTAGTTTGGGACATTCAAATACGTTAAGTTTCATTTCGTTTTAGTATATTTTATATGCAACAATTTTGTGATTTTATAGTTGCCCAACCATTACCCGTTTTGCCCAAAACACCAACCCACTTTAGGCTCCAGTCTGGGCAAAGCGGGTTTTGGTAGACCGTTTGCTTTTGTTCTATTGTGTTAAGATTTTAAGCGGAAACATAAAAAAACGATGTTCCAAATTGAAGTTCAATAAATTTCCTAACAAATGACTGCATATTCGCTACTTTAATACAATGAAATCGTAGACTTTTTAACGGTTGTTGTTAGCATACCTGCGTTGGGCCCGCTTACCCTAACTTCGATTGTATAGAAGCTTATATCTCGTCGGCTGAGAATACGTTTGTGCCATATCCATTTTTAAACAGAATCATTTTTTAATGATTCTTAAAAATGTTTACATTTATTTTTCTAAAATGTGATTTTTAATGTTTCCTAAAATTGTTTAATTTTTTTTCTAGAATAGGTTTTTATTAGGGTTCCGTAGCTAAATGGCAAAAAACGGAACCCTTATAGATTCGTCATGTCCGTCTGTCTGTCCGATTCTGTCACAGCCACTTTTTTCCGAAACTATAAGAGCTATACTGTTCAAACTTAGTAAGTGGATGTATTCTATGAACCGCATTAAGATGTTCACACAAAAATAGAAAAAAAACAATACATTTTGGGGGTTCCCCATACTTAGAACTGAAACTCAAAAAATCTTTTTTCATCAAACCCATACGTGTGGGGTATCTATGGATAGGTCTTCAAAAATGATATTGAGGTTTCTAATATCATTTTTTTCTAAAGTGAATAGTTTGCGCGAGAGACACATCCAAAGTGGTAAAATGTGTGTCCCCCCCCCCCCCCCCCCCCCGTAACTTCTAAAATAACAGAATGAAAAAACTAAAAAAAATATATGATATACATTGTCATGCAAACTTCCACCGAAAATTGGTTTGAACGAGATCTAGTAAGTAGTTTTTTTTTTTAATACGTCATAAAATAAAATAAAATTTTTTTTTTCATCAAACCCATACGTGTGGGATATCTATGGATAGGTCTTCAAAAATGATATTTAGGTTCCTAATATCATTTTTTTCTAAACTGAATAGTTTTCATCAAACCCATACGTGTGGGATATCTATGGATAGGTCTTCAAAAATGATATTTAGGTTCCTAATATCATTTTTTTCTAAACTGAATAGTTTTCATCAAACCCATACGTGTGGGATATCTATGGATAGGTCTTCAAAAATGATATTTAGGTTCCTAATATCATTTTTTTCTAAACTGAATAGTTTGCGCGAGAGACACTTCTAAAGTGAAAAAATGTGTGTCCCCCCCCCCCTGTAACTTCTAAAATAACAGAATGAAAAATCTAAAAAAAATATATGATATACATTACCATGCAAACTTCCACCGAAAATTGGTTTGAACGAGATCTAGTGAGTAGTTTTTTTTTAATACGTCATAAAATTAAAAAAAAAAAATTTCATCAAACCTATACGTGTGGGGTATCTATGGATAGGTCTTCAAAAATGATATTTAGGTTCCTAATATCATTTTTTTCTAAACTGAATAGTTTGCGCGAGAGACACTTCCAAAGTGGTAAAATGTGTGTCCAAAGTGGTAAAATGTTGAACAAGATCTAGCAAGTAGATTTTTTTTAATACGTCTCAAATGGTACGGAACCCTTCATGCGCGAGTTCGACTCGCACTTGGCCGCTTTTTTTTTCTTAAATTGTTTAATTTCTTTTTCTAAAATGTGTTTTTAATTATTCCTAAAATTGTAATTTTTTTTTCTAAAATGTGTGTCATATCTGCATTTTACTATGGGATAATATATACACTCGGTTAATAGAAAATTATCACATCAATTGTGACATATCCAAAACTATGTGTCATATCATACATAAATATAAATATTGTACCAAAACTTATAAACTAAACTAAATTACTTATAATAATCGAAATTAATATGTAATCCAGCGGGATAATGCTGCTACATCTACGTCACCCTGCCGAGGGGTAAATTTTTATTTTAGTTTAATTATATTTATTTTAGTTAATTATTATTATTAATTTCGATTGTCATACATTGTACGTTTAACATTTACTCATCAAAAACGGATATGGCAATAATAAAAATGCTTTTATTTCATGAATACCACTATATTCAAAATATTTTTATGGCACTATAAATAGTAAACATATGTGCCTAAATGATAAATAAGTTGAATATTTCCTAAATATAAAACTTTTCGAAATAAAAATTGGGTGGAAATGGATAATGTGTGACAGATCATCTTTATTGACAGGAATTCAATTTGAGAGCTATTTGGGTAGCGTAGAACGTGGTTTATCATACCAACCGATTAAAGAGGCTGGTGACAGTGCTGTTTTTCTAGCCCAAGAAACACGAAGAGAATCTGAATCCCGTACATACGGTACGTATCGGGACAACTGAATATCCGGAATTTCGGAATCCCACATCCCAAGCAAGGTTCGGAAACCGGTTAAATTTCCAAACCGTTATCATTTATTTGGCGCAAAACCTTTTTATTTCGGTTTCGTTCGTAAAACCGTTATTTTTAGGAGTTTGGGATAACATTTCTAGAAAGCACTTGTCAGATTTACAGGTTTAGAATAATAAAAACCGGGTTCTTCCTATGTTGGTGTCTTTGTTTATGCTGCACACCTAACCACCAAGCCGGCCGTCTCGCGCTCGTCCAATAAACCGGTTTATTTAGGTAACAATAAAGTTCTTAAAACCGTTTGCATTCTTATGAAAGTTCAGAGTAAAACCGAAATAAACCGGTATTTACCGCTATTTTTAAAACCGGTTCCGAGCCTTGATTCCAAGTCCCACGTTCCCGGGAACTCCGGAGACTCGAGATCCGGAGATCCCGGTACTACGGTTCCGCATTCCGAAGATGGAATGGAATACGTTGTCACGCATATTTAGAGATCGGAATTTAAGACACCGGAATTCCTGGGAATCTATGGAAGGTAGAGTTAAGGAATAGAATCTCCATATACCATATACCAACAAAAAACCATAAATAGGTGGCGCTACAATACCTAGAATACTTGAGTAAAAAATCTAATCATAGATAGCGCACTCCGTCAATAACGCCTAGGTTCTTAGCTACTCTAGCGCTACTCTGGAGAGATTTGGAACTATTATTTATAGCTGACAGCTGGTCACTTTTGCAACAATTCTGCCTATGGAGATTCTATTCCTTGCCTCTACCTTCCATACCGGAATCCTATGGTATTATGGAAGGTATTTGACGACCGGTTTGGCCTAGTGGGTAGAGACCCTGCCTACGAAGCCGATGGTTCCGGGTTCAAATCCTGGTAAGGGCATTTATTCGTGTGATGAGCATGGATATTTGTTCCTGAGTCATGGGTGTTTTCTATGTATTTAAGTATTTATACATATTTATATATTATATATATCGTTGTCTAAGTACCCTCAACACAAGCCTTATTGAGCTTACTGTGGGACTTAGTCAATTTGTGTAATAATGTCCTATAATATTTATTTATTATTATTTATTTATTTATAAAATATCCTTAGGGTCGAGTCGGTTTGTGTACACCTCCCGGTTGTAAGTTAAAAAATATGGAAGGTGGAGGTAAGGAAAGAATTCTCCATGTACCAAAAAGTGTCATCAAAAAACCTTAAATAGGTGGCACTACAATACCTAGAATACTTGAACAAAAAAATTAAATTATAGACAGCGCACTTCACTTGCACTACCTGTTGACTTTTGTATGAGTTCGAAATTTCCTGCTACCTAAATGTTGTCTGGAAGAGATCGCTTGTTAGCGATAAGACCGCCTGTTGTTACATGGTTCTATTTTCCTTTAAAATTCATTTGTATTTTTACATGTATGTAAAATGTACAATTGTTGGTGCAATAAAGAATATTTACTAACTTCACTTCATCAATAACGCCTAGGTTCTTAGCTACTCTAGCGCTACTCTGGAGATATTTAGAACTATTATTTATAGCTGACAGCTGGACACTTTTGCAACAGTTCTACCGTAAGAGATGTCACTCCTCTTAATTCCACACTCCATATTAAAAAATACAGGAAAGATGTCTGTTTGTGCGGTGAATGCGTGTCACAATTCATCAGTAAAAACAAATCATCTGATATTACATTCTACGCATAAGCATCGAGTTACTTTAGTTTTTTTTTTATTTATTTATCATAACATTAAAATATAAAATATGTGTACCACAAAACAAAATATTGGCTAACTTCGAGACAGTTTGTTGGCGATGAGCTCGCTCGTTATACTTATAAAAAGGTACATAATTATGCACTGTCCTACCGTCCCGGCATGGCCAATTTAAATGTAGGTATTACAATTATGAAGTAGGTAAACGTAGGATTGGTGACTCAAGGACTGGTGGCGCGGGCGCGGGACAGGAGCACAGCGGTGCTTAAAAATATGATATGATATTTTCACGTAATTGTAAATACAAAAATCCAAACCTTTATCAGTCGCCATTGTTTATAATGTTGCCAGTAAAATGAATATTTTTTTGTCCAAATTAGGCATTACGTTCACATTCTAAAATAAGTACGCTTACTTTAAGTTCCTTGTATTATTAAAGAAAATTATATTTTACATTATTATATTTCAAAGTATTATATTATATTTCAGTTTAATTTTTATATTATGTAATGTTCGTTTTATATATCCGACATTATAGCGCCAATACCGAACAGAGTCGGCCGGTGAGGTACCTCATTGTTTGTAAATAAGTATAATTCAATTCAATTCAATTCAATTCAATTCAATATTTTTAATTCGAATAATACAATCCATATTAGTGTTAGTACATAGCACAGCAAAACTTATAAATCTATGTTAGTGACACTTATAACAACAAACAAAAATAAAAATAATAATAAACATTAATTAAAAGCGGCGCGGTGCGGCGAGCGGCGGCGCGTGCAGCCGTACCCAGCGCGCGAACAAAGGCGAGTCCCAGCGCTGCGCCAGCACGCTTAGAATACTGTTTGGGCTACTGCGAAGACGGTTTAGTAATGACGCACACCGCTTTCTAACTATTGCGTATAAAAATGTATTCAAAAATATTCGTAAAATAAAATAGTAAAATCTTATTTATTTAACCCTTATTGCCAAAGAACAGGCGTGGCTCACCCCGCGATTTCGTCACGTCGCTACAAGTACATGCGGTCCACGTCCAGACCAATTTTGGTGTCTAGCAGTGGTTGCCTTGCCACGCACCGCTACGGAATGAATACTTTTTGATACACGTTTATATAGGCAAATTTGATAGATTTTGTATTGGGTATAGACCTAGGTATTTGACATTTCCTGCAGTAATGCAGTCGACCGCAGCAGTATTGCGGCACGACAATACTGCTGACTGCATTACTGTCAGAAAAGCTTTAACTATACTACAATCACACTCAAATTTTGGAGGTTCAATTTAATAATGGAACCCTAAACAGCTTTATTACAAAATTAAAAATCTACACACTTCCAAATTATTGATTACCATAAGTATAAGAATGTTATTAAAATACCCCTACTCTGACGGGAATAAATAAATACTGGCAACATATTTTTGTATACGTGTGTGCGTTCCTGTTCCTCGTCGCGCGCACACATCGATCGTGTTTCGGCTTCTGTGTATCATGCCTATGCTCCCCGCTATCAAAGACCTCTTTAGCTTTGTTCAGTCTATCAGATGTTCCCAAAATTATCTTCTTAAAGTCCTGTCATCTTCTTCTAATTTTTTACGTTCCAGGCAGTTTGGTTGTGGAACTCATTACCTTCTGACTTAAGGCATGCAATTTTTTTTTATACTACGTCGATGGCATACAATCATACAGCCCGCCTGATGAAAAGCAGTTTCCGTAGCCTATGTACGTCCAGAGGAGTTACATGCGCGTTGCCGACCCTGACACTCCGCACCCTAGTTGAGCTCTGGAAACCTACTCACCGGCAGGAACACAACACTATGAGTAGGATCTAGTGTTATTTGGCTGCGGTTTTCTGTAAGGTGGAGGTTACTTCCCCAGTTGGGCTCTGCTCTAGATCTGGAATGACATCCGCTGTGCTGTGCCCTACCACACAAAGCGAGATGACATTCACAATGCCCATACCTCTCTTAAAATATCACTTCATATTTTTAAAACTCAAGTAAAAGAATATTATTTATCACTTCCGTTATGTTATTTTATGTTATGTTGGCCACATTGTGGTGATTTATATATGTATATTCGTAAATGTGTTATATATGATATTTATTTATGTATGTAGGGTATGTAGTTTATACTATTTGCTATTTTATGTACATGTATTTTTTGCCTTGTCTCCACTACCCTAAGGTTGTCTGGAAGAGATCGATCGCTCGTTAGCGATAAGACCGCCCGTTGTCTACCATAGTCTAAGTTGTGTATTTCATGTTCTCTTTCATATTAGTGAGCAATAAAGAATATTTGTATTGTACTGTATAGTATATCCGCGCTCCCGGTCACGCACTTCCATCTCATTCACTCTTATTCTCAGTAAGAGTGAGAGAAGAACACGTACGAACATAGTGTACAGTACCTGGGCGACCGAGCTTTGCTCGGTTATAACTATTTATTGTAATATGGTGGTGTATAGGTGATAATCTTAACTACATTTTATTACTAAATTAAACTTGTCTAAAACAATAAAAAACTATATATAAACTTGAACATATAAAAAAAAACAAAAGACCGGGCGAGATTCGAACTCGTAACACTCGTTTAGCAGTCCGCGTCTTAACCCGCTGGACCAGATGGACAGTGGCCGGCAACACGAAATTAGCGACCATATTCTGCATCGAAAGAAAAACGCATGAAAACTCGAAAACACGCGTTTTCCCAAACATAAGACTAATCTAGATCGATTGTTTACCCCCAAAAACCCCCATATACCAAATTTCAGCAAAATTGTTAGAGCCGTTTCCGAGATCCCGGAAATATGTATATATATACAAGAATTGCTCGTTTAAAGGTATAAGATTAAGAAAGCGCTAAAAATCTCTTTGTTTCAGCATCTCAATCACCACTAATTGTATATGCTGATATAAACTTTATAACCAATGGAGGTTCAAGTACACTTCAATGTGATATTACACCCCCCGGAATTATACAAGTGTCAGACGGCCAGGAAATAAAGTTTTATGCTAAAACACCTACAGAGGTACACGACTTTGGGTAGGTGAACACATTAACCTAATCCTATTATAAATTAATGGGGTTGTTTCCATCTACAAATCTTAGGGCAGAATTGTATCCCAATAAAATCTTTGGCGATTATAAGAACATGTTAAACTAAACTAATACGCAAATAAATATAACAACGCACCACCAAAGTGACGTGCTTCGCCTCTCTACGAGGCATCCTCAGGAGATGCTGGAGATATTGACGGTCTTACGCCCGACAACTGAACTGTCTTCATCATACCTATTTATTTGCATATTTATTTTTGCGGTGGGAGGGCGGGAACATTAATTGCATGTAAAAATACGCAAGTAAGTATAACGGGTTAGCACTGATTGACTAACACGTTATTTTGTCGCGGATTAGCAAAGTAATATTTCTTGTTGTAATTAGCATGGATTTCTGCAAAATAACACCTGATTCTATTCATCATAATATATACGCTGAGTTTATATAAGCTTATTTAGTATAAAGTTTTCTCAATATAATGAACGAAAGATATAATTTCAAAATAAGTATATAATTTCGTCAAGTATATCGTTATTTAGTTATAATACCAATGCATACAGGTGCCGGCAAACTTCTAGAACATGTGACCTTGCCCTTAACCTTTTGACCGCCAAAGACGTCATATGACGCTCGCGGCTACAGACCAATATCAACCTTCATGCGTACCGACAAGGTTTACGATTACGCGCCGCGTACGGTAGGCGTGGCGTTCAAAAGGTTAAATACGTTTAATTCTATCACTATTTGCGCGACAAAGTTACACTGTTGTTGTTACATTCTTTATATTTCTATCTCTGTCGCGCAAATAATAATAGGATCAAACGAACTAAAAGGCAAGGTCATATGTTCAAGAAGATTGCCGGCATCTTATACAACGATTAAAGAGTAAAATGTTTATAACACCTACGATTTAGAACAAATATTATTTGATTAATCTAACATCATAGATTAGCGCAGTGCTCGTATAGTATAAACGCCTACAACGAGGGCGTGTTAGGGGCGAAAATGCATTCCGCATACTACCCGGGTGCGCGGGGCGACCCGAGTGGTTATGTGGGACTCCCGTCTATGCTAATGAGGCCCACGGTATACCCACTAAACACCCCCATATGCCACCTCGCCGCCCTATTGGTGGGGTTACGAGAACGCTTGCGTACTCATCCACGACCCCACCGGCGGCAGCCGCCCACGAGCGGCACCTTCGCGAATACCCGAAGGCCTTTAACGCTAGGCGCGCCAGATGGTTCGACGCGCCTTCCTCCTCGGCCTCCGTTCTGCACTGTAAATTCCCCGGCGCCCGGCGACATATCAGGTCTATGGTTCTGCCGCAAAACCACAACTCGGCTCCAGAGGACAGGGAGAACGGCAAATCGTAACACCGACACTCCTCTTCCCCGGCGATCCCACCTCGACCGCCGAAGATAGGGAAAACGGCTCACCGCAATACCGACTCCTCTTCCTCGAAGGTCCACCTCCAACGCGTCACAAGCGGGCTTAACAAGCCCACTTGGAGCGTCCTCCTCGGGCCAGTCCACACCTCAAACAGGCCGGCCCTGGTTGCCTCTTCGCTTCACCGTGGGTAAACAAGCCACGGTTACTAAAAGCCCCTCCACCAGGACAAGGTGAGCAACCCGCGGGGAGTCGCAGTTCTAACCTAACCTAACCTAACCAACTTTACTAGTAGCAGTTCATTTTTTGGAGTCACAATTCTAACCTTACGTTATCAACCTTTCTGGTCACCGATCCATTCAGTACCTATTGATTATAACATACGATGTCATATCTTATACTTGATGAAAATATATCTTTTGTTCATTATATCCAGAAAACTTTATACTTACTAAATAAGGTATACAAAGTTAGTGTACATATTTATTATAAATATAGTAAGTTCTTTTTTTTTTATAGTAGACATTGTATTTACAATAACAATTTACATAATGGATAAATACCGATGATTACTACGAGTATAATATTTCCTCGTTGAATCGCAATGCTGATACGTTGTGCGAGGAAGCCGCCAGCTCTTCAGTCACCAGTTAAGGACGGAGGTTCCGGCGCTTCGTTTTCTATGGAAGTATCACGAATCAATATTTTAATTATTCTGTTCCAGTGTTAATTACCCCGTAAAAACTCTTGTTACCTACTAAATGTCACTTTTTATGTCAATTGTACAATTCGCTAAATAATACCGATAGCTCTTCAATTAGCTGACCAAGGGCGGGTTTAAATCCAGCAAGCTGTACCCGCACCTTTTTCATTGCTGACACAATCAAATTGTTGCACATTGTTGAGAAAAATACTTACCTACACCTTGTACCGAAGATGGACTACTTAGATAGATAGATAGATAAAATCTTTATTGAACCACAGCTTACATGCTTTGTGACACAAACAAATAACAAGAGAAAAAGAAAATTGACAAGAGACAAAGAAAAAGTAACATACAATTTGACACTAATATCAATAATTACGTCAATAATCAAATGTATTACGTGTCTTATTTTTAGATTAATAGAGATATTAGTAGAGGGTCATGTGTTGTGGTAAAGAATAGGCGCTGACTCAGCATAAATGCTGATCTTCCGTCAGAACCTTAAAACCTACACTAATAAACGACCAGTGCAGCACTAGTCAATGTACTTATATGTTTAAATATATACTTATGCATATTACATATATTTGTACTGTATGTATGTAGGTACTGTAAATATTTGCAAGAAAATATGACACGTACTTATTATACTTATTAATTTATAAGATGTGAACGCAAGTGGATAGGTAACGGCAGGTAATGGTGTGGTCAGGTGGGGTTAAGTTTTAGGCACTTAGTAGTACTTACCTACCTAATGCATATTTGTACCTATAAACTGCTGTAAAAAGTAATGAAATAAACGTATTTGTATTTGGAAATCACCACGTGGTCACCGATAAGCGGTCATAGAAAATGACGTGTCGTCGGACGCCTCGGCCCGGGCCCAGCCCGGTCTAGCGTGAGTGATCCTAAGTTCTTTTATCTCGTATCGTGATATTGGAACGTATTTTCGCGTCGTTGCAGGTGTACAAATGACGACGGTACACCAGTAGTATTTCCGAGCATAAAATATGAACGCAAAGATGGAACCAAACGATTATGGAGTTTAAATGTAAGTATCACTTACTGATAAATAATCCATCCTTTCTACTGACGTAAGTAACTTTATAGATATAAAACTGGCTGAAGTAAAAACTTGAATATAGGTACTTCTTTTCAATTCGTAATAATGAGTTCTGCTACCAGGGCACTTAGCCAACGTCAAGTGTTTTAGATGAATGTTTCACTTCCTGCAAATCTATTCCCAGTCCACTATAACTTGGACCTTTTTAAATCGAGAGTGAATAGACATCTTTTAGGTAAGCATGTTCCATCCTAGACTACATCGGCACTTTCCATCAGGTGAGATTGTGCTCAAATGCTTACCTTTTCGGAATAAAAAAAAAAAAAAATACTCGTACGATCTATAGTAACTCGTACGAACGTATAGGGAGCGTGCATGAACTGTAGGAGGCAGCACAGGAGCCGTCAGATTTTTGGCGCGAGGCGTAAATGTGATGTTTTTTGTTCCGATGTAGAGATGGCAGACCCTCCAACGCGCAGGGTCCCTATATCTAGTAGTCGATATTCAGTCAACCGTCGAGGTTGGACTGGCATGCTTTTTGGTAGTTTTATGATTAAAATATTCTTTCAGAAATCAATACGGTATTCTCAAGCTGAAATCGGCAAATACTGCTTGTGTTTTTACAAAATAAAGGAACCGTATGAAACGAAAGTTATTGCACAGAAAGACTCTGAAAATCACATCCATGGCAATTTCAAATTGCAGTTCCAAATGATTGGTAAGTACCCCTTCTACTATTCTGGTAGATGAATACGCTTGTAATATTAGCACTATATATATTATTATCTTATATATAGTTCTTACGAATAGAAAGTTATCTCTCAAAGAAAACGCAAATACCTACCGTTTTAATACCTACACAAAAGTACAATAAATGACCTTCAACTCGCAACCACAACCCTACTTAAACAGGCTTAATCAAGAACATCCAGAAACGGCAGTTTTCCTTCGTTTTCTTCATCCACTGTGAACTGTACCCCTAGTGTAAATTTGATCGACATCATAACGTGACGAACGCGTTTGCGTTAAGTCTCATTTTGTATAGGATTTTGAGTTTCAAAAACGTCCCGCTTGGCGCGCTCTTTCTAAATCCAATACAAAATGAGACTAAACGCAAACGCGTACGTCAAGTTTCAAAATCGAATTTAGTTACACTAGGGGTACTGCTCTTTAAAGTTTTGGCAAAGGAACAATATGGTTATCAGTCTCAAAAATCTACAGTAGATGCTACCAGGCAACTCATAAAAACGATTGCTGGGAAACAAGAATTGGGATTTCACACTAAATTAATAGGTTAGGTTCGTTAGGTAACTTTAGATGCCCGAAGGGCAAACCGCACAGAAATCGGAGCACCGCGAAGCGGGGTACCATCTAGTTAAGTTGCGAAGGTTTTTTTTTTAAGGAACTGTACTGGTTGAGTAACAAGATTTTTTTTCTTCTTCGGCAACTGGTTGCTAAACTTGGTTGCCAAGACGGCCGGAGGGATAAAGTTATGTTATATGAAATTATATATTTTTAAATTTATATTAAGTATTAAATGCCTTAATCACAGGGTATAAAATTAAAACTAAACTAGCCATAAAATAAAACTACTTAAAAATATTTTTAAATACATTATTCTTTCTCTTGACTGTACAGTCGCCTAATGTAGCCAGAAATTGATTAACATATAATCTGACCTTCTAAGAATATACTCTAAATATAATTTAATCAACATAGAATCGGTTGTACTCACATTTAGACATACTGAGATTCTGGAAATGTAATTTTGTGACCTACTCAGGATCTGGCATTGAGAAAATCTGAAGTGCTACGAATTTGTTATATGGATAATCTAACATTGTAGGAATTTGGAAAACTCAGAAAATGCCTCATTCTGAATTATACGTACTTAGAATCTGAATTAAATAGAAACTGGCTACCCTAGATTCGTACTTAATCAGATTTTGACCTAAACCTATACTGGCGAGTCCGGAATATAACCGGAGCCGCCCAAACCGATCTGTCGTTCATATTCGTTGCTAAGCAACGGCTTGTGGCACATGGCGCAGGCGCGCGGACTTACGCACGTAAGCCGAGTAGGTCGCCACAAAACAAATTGACTATGTTTTTTGTTTTAATTGCAAGTTTGAGAAAAGCAGTATACAAATCTCGGCGAGAAACGGAGTTGCCGGCCGCGTAACCCTACGTTTCCCGGCCTGTATATTAATGTACTATAATCTATGTGTCTCATGGAAGTTTCGTTAGGACATTTTTTTTACACTACGTCGGTGGCAAACAAACATACGGCCCGCGTGATGGTAAGCAGCCTATATACGCCTGCAACTCGAGAGGAGACGAGCTCTGATATCCGCAAAAAAACGATTCTTTTTGACATTGCAACTTGAATAACTTTCGAAAGAAAGAAAACTAAAGAAATAATTGAATTGAATCGAAAACTTCCTACAAAACTTAGCACTTTAGCAGTTAAGCTTATTTGAAGATTGTGAAACGCCAACGATGACTTTATTCGTCAGATAAGTGGCAAGTTGCTTATTTAGGACTTTACTTGGACATTGTGAAACGGACCCTTATTATTACCTATTATTAGAAGGATAATTTAGTAGCAGGCATTGATTGTGTCATTTACGAAGACGAGAGCTATGAAAGGTAGAGGCAAGGAACAGAATCTCCATAGGCAGAACTGTTACAAAAATGTCCAGTTGTCAGCTATACTTAAATAATAGTTCCAAATCTCTCCAGCGTAGCGCTAGAGTAGCTAAGAACCTAGGCGTTATTGATGCGCTGTGTATGATTAGATTTTTTCTCAAGTATTCTAGGTATTGTAGCGCCACCTATTTATGGTTTTTTGTCGGACACTTTTGGGTATATGGATATTTTGTTCCTTGCCTCTACCTTCCATACAGTAAACGTTAGATTTGACTATGGAAGGTAGAGTTAAGGAACGCAATCTCCATAGGCAGAACTATGGAGTGTGGAATTAAGAGGAGTGGCATCTCTTATGGTAGAACTGTTGCAAAAGTGTCCAGCTGTCAGCTATAAATAATAGTTCCAAATCTCTCCAGAGTAGCGCTAGAGTAGCTAAGAACCTAGACGTTATTGACGGAGTGAATTGCGCTGTCTATGATTTGATTTTTTTGTTCAAGTACTCTAGGTATTGTAGCGCCACCTATTTAAAGTTTTTTGATGACACTTTTTGGTACATGGAGATTTCGTTCCTTATCTCCACCTTCCGTAGGCAGAACTTATGCAAAAGTGTCCAGCTGTCAGCTATAAATAATAGTTCCAAATCTCTCTAGAGTAGCACTAGAGTAGCTTAGAACCTATGCGTTATTGGCGGAGTGAAGTGCGCTGTCTATGATTAGATTTCTTTCTCAAGTATTCTAGGTATTGTAGCGCCACCTATTTATGGTTTTTTGACGGACACTTTTTGGTATATGGAGATTTTGTTCCATCAGAAATCTGCGCGTCATCGTGGATGACACGAACTATAGCAGTAAACAGCAGTTGGGTCAACCGCATTCGAGGGAAGCCAGTGCTGTCAAACTGGTCTATCTTGACAGACATTCAGACGTACTCTCAGAGTAAACAACAATTGAAGAGAATATTGAATTGAAGGGAAACTCTTTATAGGGAGCGTGCATGAACTGTAGGAGGCAGCACAGGAGCCGTCAGATTTTTGGCGTGAGGCGTAAATGTGATGTTTATTGTTCCGATGTAGCCCACAAGATGGCACCACTATGCACAAGAAAACACGTGACGTGTGAATGTACATGTTTATTATTCCAATTCAGGCCACAAGATGGCAGACCCTCCAACGCGCACGGTCCCTATTGTACAATAAGCAAAGTATCTTATAATTAGGAAAAGTTTAGCTACAGTTTAGTATGATATTTTGTACTTTATATATATAATTCAGCCTCTATACGTCCCACTGCTGGGCACAGGAATCCTCTCATGTGCGAGAGGGCTCGGGCTATAGTCCCCACGCTAGCCCAATGCGGATTGGGGACTTCACATACACCTTTGAATTTCTTCGCAGATGTATGCAGGTTTCCTCACGATGTTTTCCTTCACCGAAAAGCTAGTGGTAAATATCTAATGATATTTCGTACATAAGTTCCGAAAAACTCATTGGTACGAGCCAGGATTTGAACCCCCGACCTCCGGCTTGAAAGTCGGACGCCATATCCACTCGGCCACCACCGCTTTTTTTTTACCGCTTACTTTATTTAAATTACTTAAAACCTTTTTTTACAGAAACACCTACTGTTTCCCTGAAGATTAAGCAGTTAAATAATAATTATATGGAAAATCTGATTCAAGGATCGAAAAAATACAATTATACATATACATACGAGGAAGAGAAACAATTTGACTGTGTGCTGAATAATCCCACAGAGAATAAGGAAAAATACAAAATATCTTATTATCTAGATGGAAAACTGAAAAATACTACAACAGGTATTTTTATAATTTATCTTCGGGGCTATCCAATAGTCACTTCACACTAAGTAAGGGAGGGGCAGAGGTAAAAATTCAAAATTCAAAAATTTATTCTGCAAGTAGGCCTCAAGGGCTCTTTTACAAGTCAATACAACATTTATATGTATCAACCTGTATCTGTTTTTTTCCGCAATAAAGAAAAAAAAAAAAAAAAAAAAGGAAATATCGCATGTAATTTAAAAAAAAAATTTTAATACCACGACGGTGGCAAACAAGCATACGGCCCGCCTGATAGTAAGCAGTCACTGTAGCCTATGGACGCCTGCAACTCCAGATGTGTTACATGCGCGTTGCCGACCCTTTAAAAATCTGTACACTCATCTTTTGAAGAACCTCGGGAAAACCTCGGCAGGTAGCTCATTCCACAACCGGAGAGTGCGCGTGGCATATCGCCACATTCGATTGATAATTACCCCGGGACTGGTTACTGAATTTGTAACCTCTTGGACAATACATATCTCCAGATCTGCCACTATGATACTGATAGCTGAAAGCAAGTCCCGAAGTCTTCTTCGAGTGCTCCACGTATGGCATCCTTGAGTGTCGTATAAATAGTTACGTGCAGCAATGATGACGGTAGCTATCCCAAAAAGAGTTTAGGACGATTAGGTGTGATTAGCTGTAGGTGTAACGGATGCGTGAGGATCGTGCAGTCTGGAGGGCGTACTCTGGAGTTCCAAAGGGCTGAAGACCGTCTGGATGCCCTAGGTACCGCTGGACCTTAGCGAACTCGGCGCCATCGACTGGACAGAAACGGATTTGGACAGAGAAGCATGGCGGTCTTTGGCATCGAAGGCCAAGATCCACTTCGGGTCGCTGCGCCACAGTAGTAAGTAAGTAAGGTGTAACCGCGGTGTAACTAAGACTAGTCAAAAATATGACGTGATTAATAGACACCCCTTCGAATATTGTACCAATCTCAGTCTGCGACTTTATCCACGTCGACGTAATTTAACTACTCCCCGTCTTTCTTCCTCGCGTTGTCCCGGCATTTTGCCACGGATCATAGGAGCCTGGGGTCCGCTAGACAACTAATCCCAAGATTTGGCGTAGGCACTAGTTTTTACGAAAGCGACTGCCATCTGACCTTCCAACCCAGAGGGTAAACTAGGCCTTGTTGGGATTAGTCCGGTTTCCTCACGATGTTTTCCTTCACCGAAAAGCGACTGGTAAATATCAAATGATATTTCGTATATGTTCCGAAAAACTCATTCGCACGAGCCGGGCTTTGAACCCGCGACCTCCGGATTGCAAGTCGCACGCTCTTACCGCTAGGCCACCAGCGCTACTACGCAACTACCCCCATCCATATCATGATATCTAAAGTGCTCTCGTACTAAATTGCAATCCCATTGGGGGATGAATTTCTATTGTTCAGATCTTTTCGCCTTCGCCCTACGCGACAACATTTCCATCCTCACCACTTAGATGGTTGGCAGTCCTCAACTGTGCGTTTCTCCAGGAACTTTCTGCCTCGCACAGCTAAACTGTGGAATAAACTGTCGCCTGCGGTATTTCCGGACCGATACGACCTTCAAGAAAAGAGCGTACTCCCATCAAAAGGCCGGCAACGCACTTGCAACCCCTCTGGTGTTGCAGGTGTCCATGGGCGGCGGTACTCGCTAACCATCAGGTGATCCGTCTGCTCGTTTGCCTCCTCTACCATAAAAGAAAGATAATATTATACTGTCCTCTGCTAAAATTAATAATTATAAGTTTATAAACTATAAGTGTAGAGTTGGACCATGCTAAGTTTTCATGGCAAGTGCTACGTGAATATCCTTATAGGGATATATTATTATTCTAAGGACGTCCGCTAGCTGACGCGGGTAACCGCACACGGGTGCCGTTGTTAATAAAATCCGGACACACGCGTCCGCGCCAGTTAGCGTTGCGTACTATTTTTCGTAAACCTCCGTGCAACCGCATCAGCTAGCGGATGACCTAACTCCCAAGTTTGTACAAAATTTAGCGTGGTCAGAGTCTGCTAAGTTTCATTAAAATCAGTTCAGCCGTTGTGTAAAAGAGGAACAAACATGCAAACTCACAAACTGTCTCATTTGTAATGACATTATGGAAAATATTTTTGCATTTGATGCATATTAACCATAGCCTACGTTTGACTTTTTTAATGTATAATGTACTTAAAGGTACACTGTATTGAATTGATATAAAAAAATATGTAAACTCGACCTGTAACCTAATGTTATTAATAAATTTTCATTTTTTTTTTTCATTATTTTAGATTTTTGTAAAACTAAAGAGCGAAAAACATATTTCATACAAATTTTTGCTCCCAACAAAATTAAACGTATGGGCTTACCTGTGTTTGATGTAAAACAAATTGTGTCAAAATATTTTCAATAATGTGAATATCCAGAGAGGCAAATGAGGACTACTTTTATATGAAAAGTCCTCCACTTTCGTCGGAATCAGTACCCCTAGTGTAAATTTATTCGATAGCGAAACGTGCGTACGCGTTTGCGTCCAGTCTCATTTTGTATGGGATTTTGAGTTTCCAAAACGTCCCGCTTGGCGCGCTGTTTCTAAATCCCATACAAAATGAGACTTAACGCAAACGCGTGAGTCACGTCACGCTATCGAATAAATTTACACTAGGGGTTCAGATCTCGGGCAAGGCTAAAAATTTTAAACTTTAAAAACACGTTTTTTTTTCAGTGACAGTAAATGCCCACACAAAAGAGTCATTAAAATACACTTTCAAGCTTACGAAGGCTAACCAAACTATTGTATGTTCTGCGGTAGATATGGGTAAACGAAAGGGCACCAAAAACCCGAAAATCGAAATAAATCTACATTACATACCACGTGAGTACTTCTGTATTTTAATAATAATAATAATAAAATGTTATTTATTCAGGTATCAACCCATTAAATTACAATAACGCAAATATACAATTAAACTCTAGACTAAAATTAAAACTAATTATATAGGTGCAGCGGGGAAACCTTGCTCATATAGTAGCAGGTTGTAAACACTACTTTAACAATACTGTTCGCCGATTCGCCCACTCTCCCGACAAACGACCAGTGCCTTTTACGCATTATAGCGTAAAAGTCATCTACTCTGTTCTCGGCGAACATACCAGACGCACTACACCGCCACGGTAGCCGTAACATTGCACGAAACGCGTTGCTGTACTGTACCCCTAGTGTAAATAATTTCGATTTCGAAACGTGACGTACGCGTTTGCGTTTAGTCTCATTTTGTATTGGATTTAGAAAGAGCGCGCCAAGCGGGACGTTTTGGAAACTCAAAATCCTATACGAAATGAGACTTAACGCAAACGCGTTCGTCACGTTTCAAAATCGAATTTATTTACACTAGGGGTACAGTACTCGCAGTCTATTGAACGATCGTTTCGTGAAATGGTACCACAGCTGGCTAGTGTAGAACGCCTGACAGTACGCCTTGAACAAAGTTATTCTGGCTTGGTCGGAACAGTGAGCAAACCGACGTGCCAGCATGTTGCTTCTCATCGCTATCGCCCGCCGCTGTCTTTCGAGATCGTCATCGTCCTTTAATCTCTCTGTCAAAACATGCCCTAGATACTTAAAACTACTTAAAACTAATTCTGTCCCGTTTATAAAGTATATAAAGATTGTATATATATAAATGTTTGAATTAGCCATATTTCACGTAAATATTGGCGATTTACTTAATAGGGTGTTACTACGTGATCTTCCTGAAAAGAGAAAAATTTATCCACTTCTAAAAATTTTCCATTCTCCATTTTTAGGGTTCCGTAGCCAAATGGCATAAAACGGAACCCTTATAGTTTCGCCATGTCCGTCTGTCTGTCTGTCTGTCTGTCTGTCCGAGGCTTTGCTCCGTGGTCGTTAGTGCTAGAAAGCTGCAATTTGGCATGGATATATAAATCAATAAAGCCGACAAAGTCGTACAATAAAATCTAAAAATTTAATTTTTTTAGGGTACCTCCCCTACACGTAAAGTGGGGGTGAAATTTTTTTTCGCTTCAACCCTAGAGTGTGGGGTGTCGTTAGATAGGTCTTTCAAAACTAATAGGGGTTTTCAAGAAACATTTTTTGATAAAGTGAATATATTCGGAGATAATCGCTCCGAAAGAAAAAAAAATGTGTCCCCCCCCCTCTAATTTTTGAACCATAGGTCCAAAAAATATGAAAAAAATTGTGGAAGTAGAGCTTAAGAAAGACATTAAATGAAAACTATAGCGGACATGATCAGTTTAGCTGTTTTTGAGTAATCACAAAAAGTTTTCCCTTCATAGTAAAAAGACTTATTTTAATTAGGTAATGATTATGCAAATTTGCCTATTTGTTTAACTCAGGTGAAAGGTACCGTTTCATCCCTTGGTTAACAATTTACTATACTTTAAGCTCCAGTTTAGCTTATTGTGACGGAAGAGTAACTACGGAACCCTACACTGAGCGTGGCCCGACATGCTGTTGGCCGGTTATTTTAGTATGTTATTAACACAATGAAAAACTAGGTTTAAAGATATCGCATTTATAATGTACGAAGTCGTACACTCTACCTGTCAAATTGGAAACACGAATTTGTATAAGGTTTTACACATACACTGTACAAATCGTACTATAAGTATATATTATTCATATAAGAATTCAAGTCTTGGAGACCCATTACATCTCTAAGGTTAATTTAAACATCGTTTTTTTTAATTATATTTTATCTCTGACACTAGGGACTTATTCATCTCTAAAGATTTTTAGTGCCTATATGTTGGTTGTATTTTTTAACATAGTTTTTTTGTGTAATTCGACATTTAGAGACTGTATACATCTCTAATAAAGTATCTGTTATTTCATTGATTCTATATTTGTAATTGTATTTTGTTGTTTGTAAAAAAATTACATGTGAAAGTGCCCCTGTGGCCTATTTGCTGAATAAATGTTTGATATTTGATATTTAATAATTTAATTATTTTTTTGCGTGCAGATATGTAAAACTGTTAAAATGTGACTGGATACTTTTTAACGCTAACTGTAAAAATATTTGAACTTATAACTATTTGTAAAATTATTAGCCCCTTGTATAAGTCCGTTGTTTTTACCTTTCACCGAACAATTGTCCGTGTTAAACGACGATGTTTCGTTGTCTTTGGTTAAAGAGAATTTGAAATAGAGGTAGATTGTCAAAGAAAACTTTGTAGCCACAGTAAATTTACTGCCATCTTACGACACATGATTAAAACTTTTAGAACGCCATTTGACTTAGTTCCTTATTTTTTCACTGATATGTGTTAAATTTGTTAAATATCAAAAAGTGGCACCATCTAACAGATCACAAAGGCCAAAGGTATGGCGCCATCGTTTCGAGCGACATAACCTTTGGCCAATGCACGGTAAGATGGGACGGGGCCACTTTTTGATATTTAACAAAGTTTACACGTATTAGTGAAAGAATAATTTAAGGATCAAAGTGAAATGACGTTCTAAGTTACGACGTTCTAATTTCGAGCGATGGCGCCACAACCTTTGACCAATGCCCGGTAAGATGGGACGGGGCCACTTTTTGATATTTAACAAAGTTAACACGTATTAGTGAAAGAATAAGGGTCAAAGTGAAATGACGTTCTAAAAGTTTTAATAATGTGTCGAAAGATGGCAGTAAATTTACTGTGGCTACAAAGTTTTCTTTGACAATCCACTTGGTGTAGCTGTCAGTAACCACATGACATAACAAACTGGCAGTTGTGTAACATAATCCGTTTAATATCTGGTGAAAATATCGAAGCAAGCATCCATGTATATTTTTTGACAGCGCCACCTGTGTTTCCTGTTATCCGCAAACCAAAAGTGACTCCGGGGAAGTATTTCCCTGAGAATTATACACAAATATACTATTACAATGTTACCGATGAAGAAGACACTAAATTCGAATGTGCTTTGAGTGAAACAGAAGGATACAAATCGAATATCAAAATGATTTTATATTCTGAAAAGGAATCGAATGGCTATGAACAAGGTACATAATTCAATTTTTGTATTACTTTTTGACTAAATAGACCCAAGTAAATATACAGTTGTGTGCAATATAATAGCAGTAGACTCTGCGACGAAGATCGTCTTATAGAAAAGTTTATTTTTTTTGGTTTAGATGTAAAGCTTTGATTGGAAATAACAGAAAAGATTCTAAATTACAATAGGGTTGTTTCCATCTACAAATCTTAGGGCAGAATTGTATCCCAATAAATACTTTTGGATTATAAGAACATGTTACTACTTTTAGAGGACCTGTAATGACCATATTTTTGTAAATATTGAATTTAAAATATCTTTTGGCACACGTCACGTGACCAAACTCGAAACGTCATTGAAGATTCTGATGACGTCACAACTCTCGGTTGGACTGTTGACAGTTAGGCGATAAACAACAAATGACAAATGTCAGTTGACAGTTCGTATCTTCTACGTGTGTATGAAGTTATGTGTCAAACCGTAAACTGTGACGTCACACAATTTTCAAAGAGCGTTTTGGGCGCGAAAGCATCTGTCAAAATATATTTTGTTAATTTAACATATTTAAAGCCGTTTTTAGTATAAAAGTTGAATTTTAGGGCAACTTTTAGTTAATATAGAACGTAATACAAGCGTTTCAAAAAATTGGAAACAACCCTATTATAGTACACAATTGTATTTTTTTCGTAGGGTTTTACGTTTTTATAGGAATTTCCGCAACTTAGTAAAAGCAGCCGATTTTCATGATATTTTTTTTAACTTCCAATATCATTTAAGTAAAGGTTACAGTTAATTTTGAAACAATATCAAGTAATGCAGAATAATTATATAAAAAGATACAATATTATTGATCTAAAGTTATAGTTTTCCCTTAATTTACATTTTCTTATGTACTGCTATTATATTGCACACAACTGTACAGTAATTTAAAAACAAAACTAACCTTTTTCTCAAGCAAAAGGTACCACATTGGCGCTTATCATAAGGACGAAATTCGCTCTTATCTTTATACGAATAGCCTGTCAGAGCGTCCTAATGGCAAACGATTAGGTGGTACCTTTTGCGTGAGAACGTCACAATTAATACTACTATTTTACGTAGTGTGCGAAGTGCGAATAGGTAATTCGCAACTCGTGTCGATTTAAAACACTCCCTTCGGTCGTTAATTTATCGCCACTCGTTTCGAATTTCCTATTTTTCGCACTTGTATCGTAATAGGGACCGTCCGCGTTGGAGGGTCTGCCATCTTGTGGTCTGAATCGTAACCATAAACAGGCACATTTACACGTCAAGTGTTTTCTTGTGCATAGTAGGTTCTGCCATCTTGTGGGCTACATCGGAACAATAAACATCACATTTACGCTTCGCGCCAAAAATCTGACAGCTCCTGTGCTGCCTCCTAATAATAAATTATCTTTAGGCCGGCGCCCCACTGCAGCGCACGCTATGTACACGACCCACGTTCCTATACAAAATTTCGTGGGCTTGCCCACGGTTTGTATTAAAACGTGGGCCGTGGATGTAGCGTGCGCAGCAGTGGGGCGCCGGCCTTAAGGTGTCCAACTTTTAAGCTTAATAAACTTATCTATAAATCTCTGTGATTTTGAAGTAATTATTCGATTAGCAGATTTGACATTATATATTAGCTAATATTTCTTAATGTTTTCAGCGAATCTCGTCAGTAAATCTTTCAAGCTCAAAGGGATTAATAAAATAAATTGTATAGCTTGGGACATGAAAACTCAACAACACTTTTATAATATAGTAAATCTCAACCATAATCCTGCATCAATTGGTATGTATTTCTGTGTGTATACATTTACTTATACACCGTGTTTTTATTGAATTCCGTTAACTCCGGGGTATGGTTAAGTACGTTTAAGGAAACTAAATGGCACAGTTAATTTACAAAAAAATTTTTTTTTTTTTTCATAATAAGTAATTAAATGTTGCATATAGCGTTGTTGTAACACGGGTGTTACATTTAATTCGACCTAACAATTAAAAACTGTAACATATCAATATCATGTTGAACATCAATCGTCCGAGACAGTACTGTTTACGTTTAGTAGCAAATGTATACACTTGTAATAAACACTAATCAATATGTAAACAGGCCCTAAGGCAAAAGTATACGCTGGCAGGGGCCTTATAAGATAAAAATAAAGTATTGATTATCTAATTTCAATTTTAAATTCAATGTATCCGAATGTAAAATTAATGTGCTATAATGTAAATATATAATAGGTTCTAAGCTATCTAGATAATAAGTTAGCTATAAGACTAAATATTTGTACACCTATATGGTAGATCACAGAGTACTACCTATATCATTTCACTGTCATCTGTATTATAACCTGTTTCACAAATAAAATATTACTATACTTACTTACTTACTCCGAAATTATGACATATTTAAGGAAGTCATAATACAAAAAGTGGCGACATCTTACCGGGCATCGACTAAAGGTTGTGGCGCCATCGCTCAAAACGATGCCGCCATACCTTTGGCCTTTGATCTATTAGATGGCGCCACTTTTTGATATTTAACAAATGTAATGCATATCAGTGAAATAATAAGGATCAAAGTCAAATGGCGTTCTAAAAGTATTACCTAATCATGTGTCGAAAGATGGCAGTAAATTTACTGTGGCTACAAATTTCTTTGATTATCAACCTCAATTTCAAATTCTCTTTACAAATACTAAATAAAATAACAATTATAAATAGGTACTTCCTTAAATTAGCGACCTTTCAAATATTTCATCAATACTATAACATGCTATATATAAGCGCTGGTGGCCTAGCGGTAAGAGCGTGCGACTTGCAATCCGGAGGTCGCGGGTTCAAACCCCGGCTCGTACCAATGAGTTTTTCGGAACTTATGTACGAAATATCTTTTGATATTTACCAGTCGCTTTTCGGTGAAGGAAAACATCGTGAGGAAACCGGACTAATCCTAACAAGGCCTAGTTTACCCTCTGGGTTGGAAGGTCAGATGGCAGTCGCTTTCGTAAAAACTAGTGCCTACGCCAAATCTTGGGATTAGTTGTCAAGCGGACCCCAGGCTCCTATGAGCCGTGGCAAAATGCCGGGACAACGCGAGGAAGAAGAAGAAGACTATAACATGTGTTTCAAAATGAGGAAGTCTGTGGCGGATATCATCATTGGTTTGTTTGGGACGAAGCAAGTTGCTGATTTGCATCTGTGGCCACATGACGAAGCCTGCGTTGCGGATAATTTACATACTGTTGGATTCTTTTTAGAGTTGTAGTAATAAAAAATATAATTAATTTTGTTAATCACTTTATCTTGCCACAAAAACTTCAAAGTGGGGTAATTAATTAAACCTCAACTTGCTTGGTTCAAGAAGACCAGCCCGACTTGGGAAATAAACTTGTATTTACTATAAGTACACCGTGAGCTGGTAAAACCCGACAGATTTTAAAGCTATATTCTTAACCTCGTTTTGATACTAAAATGTCATACAAAGTTTTCTAAAATCCGTCGTGTTTAATGACGTAAAGACAATTCTTTTGAAAAAATGTTTCTGTAATAACTTAGTGAAAACGCCTTTTTGGTTTCGACGTTGCCACCATGTCACTTGGTTTAGATAAATCAAACTGACAGACAATACAATACAATACAATACAATACAATACAATACAATGCAATACAATATAATACAATACAAATACTCTTTAATGTCAATCCTCAATAAAAAAACAATACAGAGAGAAAACAACATCAGAAGTAGAGGTAAATACCAGGCGGTCTTATCGCTAAAATGCGATCTCTTCCAGACAACCACTCTACCAGACATTAAAGTAAAACTCGTATATTTTATCTGTAAATAAAAAAAACTTATTTGTTGTAATATAATGTTTTAAGATGTTAAAATATATAACGTGTAGTGTACAGAAAATGCCATAAAAAAAATATTTTTTTGCTAGTTTAACCGTAACTTATACCGTGACCTTAGCCATTGGACAAACCCTGAAATCCCACGTAGGGTTACTTCTCAAGAATGCTCTGACGTTAATATTTTTTATTAGAACAAAAGATAAAAAAATATTTTTTTCGAACAAAACTTATTTGCAATAATCGACAACAAAAAGAAACACACTGTGTTAATCTTTGGCAGTATTCTTGACAATTTGTTCGAAATATTTGATAATGATGACATTTTTCAAAAGTCAGAAGCTTATTAGTGTCACAAATAAAAAAGATAATCGAAAAGGTCGAAGAAGGTTCCATGTTATTCTTTGAAGATATTACCTTAGGAGCTACTAACACATACAGGCTGCTCCAAAGTAAAAAATGGTAATTTGTTAATTTCTTCGAAACCGCTATAGGTAAAAAACTTAAGTAAGTCACCTGTTTTATGTAGGTAGTTGTGACGTGTTCGCATAGACAATACATGTTTAAAAGACACACACAAACAAAACAAATGTCTATTAGAACACGTCACAACTATATACAACAGGTGCCTTACTAAAGTTTTTTTACCTATACACCCGTTGTTATGATACTTTGTAATACCCTAATGCATATGTACATTTCAGCTTTGTCCAATGGCTAGGGACACACTGTATAACATTTTGTTCTCCTTATGACCTCAGAAATGCGTGGTTAAAATAAGTCGGGTTTAATTGGCCCACGGTGTGTGCCACAAGCTTCAGTACATTTGACGATTAATTTTTTCTAATTTTACAGACACACCTGAACTAACTATGACAGGGCAACACGGAGGGAAGTATTTCTCGGCAAACTCAAAACAAATGTACAATTATACATTTTCCGATAGAGAAAAGGTTAAAATCAGCTGTAACATAGGAAAAGCGGACAAGTATCACCTAATTTTTTACTTTGATGGAATAGAAGTTAAGAGAAGTGAAACAGGTATTTATCATAACCTATACTTAAGTGAAACAGGTATTTATCATAACCTATACTTAAGAGGCAGTCAACACCCAATGTCCTTGAAATTGATGTTACTTAAACAGTTTTTTAAGAAAGACTATTTGTTTTAGTCAAGTAAGAAAAATATATGTTCATATTAATTATATTTCAAAGACCGTGGTTGTACTCGATACATGATTGAACGAAATCGGCTCGATAGAAAATAATTGCAAAGATTGGTCTTAAAATCACAATTAAACGGTTCTATGTCTTTATTGTTTTGACTTATGGGTCTGCAATTAAAATCACAATTTCAAAACATTTATATCTAAACCGCTGTTGAGTAAAATATTACACTAATAATCCACTTTTTTTTATTTAAATATTTTTCTTATTATTCCCTTGCCCAGGCCCAGTAACATGCGACAGTGCTATCTCATTTACTCCGATACAAATAGACAGTGTGCGCGCTTTAGGTATTGACAGCCTCTTAAACTAACAGCGACATGATCATTTCTACGAATTTTCAATCAACAATGTAGACGTTGATATATACTTACCTACATTAGTAGATTGTGTCACAAGGGCGCAAAATGACATAGTTACGGCGTGGGCGAACATTGAATCCTGAACGAAGCGAAGGATTCTATAATTGAATCCAGAACATAGTGAGGAAGTGTTAACGCCAAAGGTGAAAATAATTTTCCCGCTCCCGCTGCGCTAAACGAAGTTGCCGCTTTCCGCCTCCGTCGAGCAGAAAAATAGTATGCGCACCACGGGAGGAAACGTAGGACATTCCATTCCGCGTGTGTGCCACCCTCGCCTTCGGCTCGGTTAACAAGTTTACACGCGGCACGCAATTTCCTACTTTTCCTCCCTTGGGACACAAATAACTATTACAGTACATACGGTGCTGCTTTACCGCACTAGTGCTATGATTAGCACATTACGTAACTATGTAACACAAAATCTCATATCAGCAATTAAAAACAGCCCTGCGTGCAAAATGTGTTTATGGTATGGCACCCAAATTGTATAATAAATTACCCAATTCAATAAGAGAATCTGAAATGCCTGTATTTAGGAAACATTTATTGGACTTTTTAGTACAAAATGCTTTTTACTGTTTAAATGAATATTTTGACCATATTCCGCATAGTTATTAAATTTAGTATAATGTAGTATACATTCGATTAATTTTATTTATGAACATAAAATTTGTATGCCCGTTAGCTGGCTGAATACACTGTTCTTTAAAATGTATTTGATAACATCCACTTGACTGTATAGGGAGCGTGCATGAACTGTAGGAGGCAGCACAGGAGCCGTCAGATTTTTGGCGCGAGGCGTAAATGTGATGTTTTTTGTTCCGATGTAGCCCACAAGATGGCAGGACCTACTATGCACAAGAAAACACGTGACGTGTACATGTGCATGTTTATGGTTCCGATTCAGGCCACAAGATGGCACCTTCTAACAAATAAATGATTTGATTGATTGATTGATGTCTAAAATTTTAAGGATCATGTGTATGTACTGTAAAGCAGTGTACGATACATGTGCGAATAGGTAATTCGCAACTCGTGTCGATTTGCTGCTGACGATAGTACTTATTATTTCTACCGCGTACCTATTTTAAGGTCCTATTTTAAACGGCTATGCGTTGTATTGTATATCAGCATATTTTACATATTAGTAATACACTTTTATTTTTTTTAACTCCGTAAACTTTGGGGTAAGTACGGTCAACCAATTTGATTCCTAGGCCACTATAGAACCATGTCATAATGACTTCTACGACAGTGCTTATTGAGTGATGCGTGTCATGTATAGAGTAGTTAAAGCGACAAGGTTCTATAGTGGCCTAGGATTCAAATTGATAGACTGTACATTTAAGGAAACTGAATGGCATATTTTTTTTTTTACATTTATATTTCATTAACAGTAATTAAATGCTGTATGTAGTGTTGTTGTAACATTGGCATGCTTTTTAACTTAACACAATAACTGAAAACTTTGACATCAATGTCATTTCGAACATCGATCATCCAAGATAAATAGTATCTACTTGCATTCAGTCAAATGCGTAAATTCATACTAAACACTAATCAATATATAAAGCCCTAAGGCAAGTGTACACGTTCATAGGGCGCTTATAGATATTTTTTTTTATTATCTTTAAAACGGAATTAGAATATTTACCGGTGTTTTTGAGTAATTAACTTAATTTAAGATCAGGAATGCGCCCTCAAAATTAAAGAGTTAAAAAAAACACAGTGTATATATGCTTTCCGATTTTCAGAAGTGACGTTCATCGAAAACATGTTTTATCTTGAGAAGGACAGTAAAAATATAAGTTGCGTGGCATTGGACGCGGCAAGTCAACGCCCTCTTGTATCTACATTGGTACAACTACAGTACAGCCCGCCTGAACATTATGGTGAGTGTCAGACGTCAGACGCTAGTAAGCTTACCCTAGTTTTTAGGGTTCCGTAGCCAAATGGCAAAAAACGGAACCCTTATAGATGCGTCATGTCCGTCTGTCTGTCCGATTATGTCACAGCCACTTTTTTCGTAACTATAAGAGCTATACTGTTCAAACTTGGTAAGCAGATGTATTCTATGAACCGCATTAAGATTTTTACACAAAAATAGAAAAAATAAAAACAATAAATTTTGGGGGTTCCCCATACTTAGAACTGAAACTCAAAAAATCTTTTTTCATCAAACCCATACGTGTGGGGTATCTATGGATAGGTCTTTAAAAATGATATTGAGGTTTCTAATATTAAAACTGAATGTTTTGCGCGAGAAACACTCCCAAAGTGGTAAAATGTGTGTCCCCCCCCCCCCCCCCGTAACTTCTAAAATAACAGAATGAAAAATCTAAAAAAAATATATGATATACATTGCCATGCAAACTTCCACCGAAAATTGGTTTGAACGAGATCTAGTAAGTAGTTATTTTTAATACGTCATAAAATTTAAAAAAATTTTTTTTTTCATAAAACCCATACGTGTGCGGTATCTATAGATAGGTCTTCAAAAATGATATTTAGGTTCCTAATATAATCTTTTTCTAAACTGAATAGTTTGCGCGAGAGACACTTCCAAAGTGAAAAAATGTGTGTCCCCTCCCCCCCCCTGTAACTTCTAAAATAACAGAATGAAAAATCTAAAAAAAATATATGATATACATTATCATGCAAACTTCCACCGAAAATTGGTTTGAACGAGATCTAGTAAGTAGTTTTTTTAATACGTCATAAATGGTACGGAACCCTTCATGGGCGAGTCCGACTCGCACTTGGCCGCTTTTTTTTATATACTACGTCGGTGGCAAACAAGCATACGGCCCGCCTAAAGGTAAGCAGTCTCCGTAGCATATGTACGCCTGCAACTCCAAAGGAGTTACATGCGCGTTGCCGACCCTAACACTCCGCACCCTCGTTGAGCTCTAGCAACCTTACTCACCGGCAGGAACACAACACTATGAGTAGGGTCTAGTGTTATTTGGCTGCGGTTTTCTGTAAGGTGGTACTGCCCCAGTTGGGCTCTGCTCTAGATCTGGAATGACATCCGCTGTGCTGTGCCCTACCACACAAAGCGAGATGACATTCACAGTGCCCGTACTCTCTTTTGTAGTTTAAGGACGTACCCGGGTCCTGGGTCCTGTGTAGTTTTAGACATCCGACACCACACCACATAATAAATAATAGTACTGCCGTACAGAAATGGCACTTCCTACAAAACCGAAGTTTGCCAGCGTTTCACAGACGAATTATGCTGTCCCTTTCTTATGTATGGCACTGTCCCTTACGGCCATTTAGGGTTCAAAATTCAAGTCATTATCTTATCTGTGGTAGTGCACGTAAAGGGACGTCAAATTGTGCCAACCCTAATAATTGCTCGGAGCAATGTTGAGCCGAACAGAGCCGAGAAAAGCCGAAAGGAGGAGTGTGTTCCCTTCCCACTGACCACGCCAAGGTGCGAGACGTGGGTGACGTTATTGCCAAGCTTAAATGTCAAATGTCATTGTCAAATAATCGTTAAAAAGTTAGGGATTCTCGTAACCCTATTCAATTCAATTCAATTCAAATATACTTTATTCATGTATGCCTAGCAACACGCACTCATGAATAGTAAGACAGTATTACATATAATTATCTTAATCTAATTATCAGAGCAATTTATTGATGTTGTAAATATTATTCCATATATAATACTAATGAATATAAGCTACCTAAGACCATTTTGGCGTAGGAGCACGGGATCTGGTATCTGCCTTCAATTCCCTATTTAAAAAATCAACCCTGTAGGTATTTGGATTCTCGAAATTATTGGCTTATTGTAAGACATTTAATGAAGAAGAAGTAGTTCAAGGGCTACCTGGTCCAGTCCTCATATCGGAGCGGCCAAGATTCAAATATATTTATTTTGCAATAGCTAAACACAATTTTCATTAATACATACAAAAATATGCACACATAATGCGATCATCATGGTAGGTACACATTTTAACCTTTTCAACGCTTTTCCACACGTGTCAAGAAATGCCATGGACGCCAAAAAGTTAACTGGTGAAGGGCGAATATGAAGCTTAACTGACAGTAGGAAAGTCGCTTTGACAACGTCCGCCATAGCCTTTTTAATGGTCATTGGCTTCGCGGGCACGACAGACGATGACCGTTTTAGTGGTCTTTGGCGTTGAAAAGGTTAAACTAAATATTATTTTACAAATATTAAAACATGCTCTGATGGTCGTCATCGAATTAAACGACTCATAAATATTTGATAAACGAACTTCGCTTGAGAAACTCGTTGGTCTTTGTCTTTCCCATCACGGAACAATGGTGTTCCGGATCTTTGGAAGGCGTGCGCGGAGCCGAAGCCAACACGTAGAGTCCCTTTTGACACTAATGAAATGCAAGGGGTACACCGAGCGGATGCTGCCCTTGCCCGTGTCATTGGGCGCACGCAGAGGCAGCACCCACCAGGGTGTTAAGACTATTGAGAGTTGATGGAATCTAAAAGGAACTAGGTTATTCGGTGAAAGCGATGGTCTAAGTACTGGGCTATGGGATAAAAAACCGGACGCCTACCTAATAAAACGTTATTAATCGACGACCTGTCTAGCCTAGTGGGTAGTGACCCTGCCTATGAAGCTGATGGTCCCGGGTTCAAATCCTGGTAAGGGCATTTATTCGTGTGATGAGCATGGATATTTGTTCCTGAGTCATGGGTGTTTTCTTTGTATTTAAGTATTCATAAATATTTATATATTATATATATCGTTGTCTAAGTACCCTCAACACAAGCCTTATTGAGCTTACTGTGGGACTTAGTCAATTTGTGTAATAATGTCCTATAATATTTATTTATTATTTATTTATTTATTAAAACTCACAAAAAGTTATTAGGATACATTTAGGATAAGGAAATTGACGTGTTTAAAACACCAATGACATATACAAATGATTCACATTTATTGTCGTAACCAATATGGCGGCCAGGAAAGCTGCAACTAAAATCATTATCCTCATGATATTCCCATGTTATTTACGTTATAATATAATATTAATCAATAGTGCAGAGTTGGTGAGTTGGGCGATGTGATGTTGGGAAGTGATGATGATGAGTTTTTTTCTAATTTTGTGTGTGATTGTGACGGGAGTTGGTAAGCATTCGTCGATACAATACAATACATTATTTATTTATTTGCCAGAGAAAAAATGTATACGTATTGACGACCGATTTGCCCTAGTGGGTAGTGACACTAGTGACCCTGCCTACGAAGCCGATGGTCACGGGTTCAAATCCTGGTAAGGGCATTTATTCATGTGATGAGCATGGATATTTGTTCCTGAGTCATGTCATGGCTGTTTTCTATGTATTTATAAATATTTATATAGTATATATCGTTGTCTAAGTACCCTCAACACAAGCCTTATTGAGCTTACTGTGGGACTTAGTCAATCTGTGTAATAATGTCCTGTAATATTTATTTTTTTATTAACAATCAGCTTACAACTGCTTAACACAGATAGATAATTTCGTCAGTTTCGAGAAAAATTATGAAATTTAAATGTAATTTGGTACTGTAAAAACCATAAGTAGATCCATTTGTTGGCAGATTGAACATAGATGGTAGAAGAGCCGACTGCAAAATTTCGCACCGACTTGATAATGCATTGAAATGCACAATAGTTTCCCATAAAAGTGTAGCTAAGTCCGAATTTGATAGTCTGTTATGGCCGTAGAGAAATAAGAAGTAATAGAGTGCTCACTCCATACATCAGTTTTGGTACCAAAATGCTTATTATTTTCGCAGTTGACATCTAGCATCGAGTAGCGGAACTCTCAGTACTGCTATTCGACATTATCGCAGCAAACAAAAAGTCTAATGCTCAACGATTTTCCCGCTAATATTATAACCAGAGCAAGCGTAGGAGTTGAAAATAGAGTTCCGGTTACTCTAGTTATAATATTAGCGGAAAATCGTTGAGCATTAGACTTTTTGTTTGCCGCGATATCTATTATCGAGTATCAGTACCCCTAGTGTAATTTTAGTCGATAGCGAAACGTGACGTACGCGTTTGCGTTAAGTCTCATTTTGTATGGGTTTTTGAACAGCGCGCCAAGCGGGACGTTTGGAAAGTCAAAAATCTCATACAAAATGACACTTAACGCAAACGCGTACGTCACGTTTCGCTGTCGAAAATATTTACACTAGGGGTACAGGTTGGCAAGAAAGTAATGAAATACTTTAAACTATTTGTTTTATAATTAACGACGTTTAATCTATTATGTAGTCACCTTGTGTACGGATCATTGACTTGTGACCACCTCAAGGGCAGACACTGAATGCCATCGGACCATAACTTTTGAGTATGAGAGTTAAAAAACAACTCGAGGTTATATTTAATATCACTAAAATCACGGAACTTGTTTTCGCATAGAAAGTTCTTTAGAGCTCGGAACAAGTGGTGCAACTCTGGCGGTGCTCAGTCTGGGGAATAAGCTGGGTGTGGCACCATATCCCAACCCAACCGAGTTGTTTCAGTTGATAGCGAGAAACAGAAGCTACATGCGGCCGAGCGTTTGTCGTGTAGCAAATGAACCTCGATGCATCTTGGCCGCTTCTCATGGATAGCCAAGGCACAGTTTTGTAGCCGAAGCGAGTAGACGCAGCTGTGCGGCGTAACGCTCAGCGGTGACGATTTGCTTGTCATGGAGAAGTTCCCAGTAGAGCATGCCTTGCGCGTCCCAGAAGCAACTAAGAAGAATTTTACGGCAACGGGGGGTTTGGCTTTGGCTGAACTGGCGACTCATCTCCAAGATGTATCCAAAAAATGTGCCGCTTATCATTCTCATAAAGAATATAACTCTTATCTTCAGTCACCAAATGAAGTAAAAAGTCTGTACGATGGGAACGCAGGAGGAGAGACTGACATACTGACACTCGTGCCGTTCGGGTAGATTCAGTCAACACATGAGATGAGTGATAATGAAATGCAAGAGGATATTAGAAAGAGAGATGCCTGAGAGTACTATACCGTTATGAATTCCTGTGTCTTAGCTGCTCATGTGTTATTGCTTTATAATGTTAATGCTTTATGTTGTTAATGTGTTCCAATTTGTGCCACTTTGGCATTAGCTGTAAGGCGCAATTTGTTATTTGAAATAAATAAAATAAAATAAATAAAAATGAAGGATCCATCGCGCTACAACCTTTTTACAGCCAAGTACTTACATTCAGATGGTCTTCAATAGTTGTGTGGCTACAATTTAGTCGTTCAGCCAATTGTTGGCAAAAACTTCAAACGCTTTGACACATGTCAAACTCTTTTCAATGTCCTAGTTCGTTCTCGTTTTGAATAATCAAGTCAAGTCTGGAATCCTGGCTACGCAGTGCATATCAATCGACTGTAAAAAGTTCAACGTTCCTTTACTCGATTTTTATTAAGGTAGAAGTACTACTGCTCGACGCTGCATTTGCATTAGTCACTGACTTTATTTCATGGAAATATAGGTTAAATTTGAACACTGAATATTTTTCTGTATTCGAACTTAATCCTTGTCACTTTGACATAAAGTGGCCATGTCGTGTACGAGTGCAGCTTCGAGCACTAGTACTTCTACCTATTTAAGACAAAGAAAGAGGGAGTTCGTAAATCCTAACATGCGAAGAGAGACACCAACGGTTTAAAATGTCCTCTTTACAGCTCAGGCGGTCTTTCCTTGACATGGCTTTGTTACACAAGTTGGTAAACGGTAAAATCGCGGAACCTTACCTGTTGGAAGGTTTAAAGTTTACAGTACCGAAGGCTAGCATGCGTTTTGTCGTCGCACTATTTTTCGCCCCGGTTCTACCAGGACTAAACTGAGCAAGTCACTTCCGGTCCATAATTCAAAATTCAATTCAAAATTCAAAAATTTATTCTGCTAGTAGGCCTCAAGGGCTCTTTTACAAGTCAATACAACATTTATAGTAACATCATATAGTGACATGAAAAATACATAACAACATTTATAAATACAACAGCCAATACCTGGGTAAACATTACATAATAATAATCTTAAAATAAATAATTAATACAATACAATAGAGATGTATAGTCTCTATGGTTAAAACCACATTAAATCTGGAGATGTAAAGTCTCTCCAAGTGTCAAAATAAAATTTATACTAAATAAATAAACCGCGTCTGGACTGTTAAACTAGCAGTCTCATAAACTAATGCTACATTCTGTACATAACTAGTATGTACTAAGTCAAGTATATTATACAATATGACAGAGACGTATAGTCTCCACGGTTAATACATTAAGTTTGGAGATGTATAAGGTCCCCACGGTCTGAGAAAAATAATAATACACAATAATAAGATTTGGAGGTGTAAAAGTTCTCCAAATGTCAAAGAATAAAAAAAATAAAAAATTGTATGAAATACATATTTCACGTCAAGAGACTGTTAAGCTAACAATCTTAAAACTAGTTCTACAGAATACATAACTACTATGTATTTAATATGTCAATGTCATCATCAAAATAACTAAAACATAACAAACATTAATACATAAGGTTGAACAGCTAGAAACAACAGCGCCATATGCCTCTCCGGGACACTGCACGCAAAATAGATTGCAAGTAACTTGGAATAATCTGTCACTTCAACAAAACCTCTAAATAGACATATTTAGTGATTCTATTCAAGCGCAGAAAGTTCAAACAAAGTCCAGTCAAGTCCAGAATTAACATGCTTGTGGTAGCATATTAGTAGTAGTTAATTTTTTCCTATATGTATGTTTCAATCACTTAATCTATTATTGTACAGAATGATTCAGGAGACGTGAGCAGGATCAAGCCTGCATATTCAGTAAATTATCAGCAACTGTTTCGTGCCAGTATTTGTGAGATTAACGTTAATTTAATTTTTACTGTTCAAAAAAAAAGAGTTTTATTTTATTTACGATATTTATGGTCAGGGTGACTTTGTTTTATCCATAATAAGTGACAAATTGAATGACATCGGAGTGTGGTTACTTTTATAAAATCGTATCTCACTCAAGTGTGACATTTTATTTTCTTCATAATCAAAGTGCTATCATAACGGTTAAAGAGGTTTTATCTTTGTTAATTAAGTGTTGTAGGGTATCCATGATTGTAGATAATCAAATTTGTCCTTAACAAAAAGTTAAATAACAGATAAAAAGCGTGATTGTTTTACTTAAATATGATGGTGAACGATTCATTAACATTTACTGATTGTGTAGGCTTAGTCCAGCTCACGTCTCATGAATCACCCTGTATATTTGTGTTTAATAATGTACGGTAAAAAAGCCTCGAACTGTTTAAGTGTTGTTGCACTCAGAATGGTATATGGATATTATACCAGCAGTGGTACATGGGTATTATAGCAGTCCCAACAGTATTCTGAATGCTATTGCTAACAAATATGATAGCCCAATCCTCGCTCATTGGACTGGGCCAATTAAAGGAGTAGCAACTAGCCCATATTGAGGGATTAATTAAGCAATGTGAAATGTGCCTACTACACTAACCTTTAGTTTTAAGTGTGTTTGTGTTATTTTCACATAATACTAACAACTATGAAGCCTGATCTTCGAAATAAAGATATTTTATTTTTTATTTATTATACGTGTCTACTATACTTGTTACTTTACTAGCTTTGTTTATGTACTGTCGGTGTGTCTTATAAAAATATGTGGTTGCATCTGGATACAACTGCAGTTCGCTACGCAGAGCGTCATCTTCGAGCTCACGCGGTCGACCACTACGAGCCCGATCTTTTTTTATTTTATTATAGGACATTATTACACAAATTGACTAAGTCCCACAGTAAGCTCAATAAGGCTTGTGTTGAGGGTACTTAGACAACGATATATATAATATATAAATATTTATAAATACTTAAATACATAGAAAACACCCATGACTCAGGAACAAATATCCATGCTCATCACACGAATAAATGCCCTTACCAGGATTTGAACCCGGGACCATCAGCTTCGTAGGCAGGGTCACTACCCACTAGGCCAAACCGGTCGTCACAAGGGCTGAAGGCTGGTATCTCCATCAGCAAAGAATTTGTATCAACGGCTCACAGTCACGTAGCTGAACGGCTGCGAATGCAGCGTTGGTATTTTCAGCTGCCTGGCGTGCGCTATTATTTTTTTGAACTCTTGTAACATTAACAAGGACCCGGGTAGGTATGTCCTTAAACTACGACCAAAAGAGAGGTACCTATGGGCACTGAGAATGTCATCTCGCCTTGTGTGGTAGGGCACAGCACAGCGGATGTCATTCCAGATCTAGAGCAGAGCCCAACTGGGGAAGTACCTCCACCTTACAGAAAACCGCAGCCAAATAACACTAGACCCTACTCGTAGTGTTGTGTTCCTGTCGATGAGTAAGGTTGCCAGAGCTCAACGAGGGTGCGGGGCGTTAGGAGTTGTAAGCGTCCATACGCTACGGTAACCGTTTACCATCATGCGGGCCGTATGCTTTTTTGCCACCGATGTAGTATGAAAAAAAAAAACAATTCTTTTTCCTCCATTTTGACTATTACTACTTGAGTGCGGAACTGTGCGCGTTTTAATATCAGAGGGCCTACCGCGAACAACGTTCGACGTGTTGCCTCTCTGTCGCACTTATAAATTCGTACGTAGGTGTGATAGGGAGGCAACACGTCGAATGTGGTTCGCGGTAGGCCCCCTGGCGATACTTTCCAGAATGTTCTACGATGTTCTAGTATTTTCTTGAAATTAAGTGTTTTACAATTTTCGAAACATTTAAGTGTTTCTTTATATATTTGCCAACCTAATACAAGATGTTTCGGCAGAAAAGCCTTGGCTGACTTATTGGGAGCGTGCACGACTGTCACGCAACCTAGTGTCCGCAATTCTAGGGGAAAACGTCAATTCACTACATCTTATAAAACTACTCGAAAACTAAAAACTACTGAACGGATTTTCATACGACTTTCATCTATCAATAGAGTGATTCTTGAGGAAGGCTTAAGTACCTATATGACTTGTTAAGGTTTTGTGCAAATTGTTTGAAATATAACGATGTTGTCGGAAAAAATCACTCTGGCTAGGAACTTTAATCGAAAACGCTGCCTAATCCGTTTGAGCTATAACAACACAATGTATGGTGGGGTTGTTTCTCATTCATAGATCTACAAAAAAGTCCGCGATGTGAAATGTCTATCTTTTAAGGATAACTTACTATATCCATTCTTAACTTCTAGAAAAAGATCACGTAATATGTGGCATTTGCAAAGCTATTTACATGGATACATTATTAACAATTATCAAAATAAATAAGTTAATTATATTAAGCATTTCATACAGATTACAATGGTCCCTTACACCATACAATTTAAATGAATATTTCAGGAGTAATCGTAAATCAAAGTTTCATTTCGAGCCATATAATCGTACGAAATGTTAAAGACGCTATCCGCAGTTAGTTCAAATTTTTACCACCTTATGCGCTGGGATCGCTTTACTTACCCCCACTGCGCACTTCGCACGGTCCCAATATATTCCTGAAATGAGGGTTCATACCATAGAGAAATAAGAAGTAATAGAGTGCCAGCTATAACCAGAGTAAGCGTAGGAGTTGAAAATAGAGTTCCGGTTACTCTGGTTATAATATGAGCGGAAAATCGTTGAGCATTAGACTTTTTGTTTGCCGCGACATCTATTGTCGAGTAGCAGTACTGAGAGTTCCGCTACTCGATGCTAGATGTCGACTGCGAAAATAATAAGCATTTTGGTACCAAAACTGAAGAATGGAGTACGCACTCTATTACTTCTTATTTCTCTATGCTACCACCTGGAATTGGTTTCATGGTGGGTAGTCAACAGGTACAGCTATCATAAATATCATAATAGTTGCCCAATGCGATAGTGTAGCAAATATTAACCTAGATATATACATGTATATAAAATTATTTCTAAGAATTAGTTTTAAACCTACCAGACCAGTTTGGTCTAGTGGATAGTGACCCTGCCTACGAAGCCGATGGTCCCGGGTTCAAATCCTGGTAAGGACATTTATTCCTGTGATGAGCATGGATATTTGTTCCTGAGCCATGGGTGTTTTCTATGTATTTAAGTATTTATAAATATGTATATATTATATATATCGTTGTGCTTACTGTGGGACTTAGTAAATTTGTGTAATAATGTCCTATAATATTTATTTATTTATTTATAAACCTCATTTCATATTTTATTCCTCTTATCATGTTTTGTTAAGATGTGATGATCTCACCCATGTGTTTTTTTTTTCAGACTCAAGTACTAAAGTAGACCTAAGCATTACTGGATTACCTGACTCCATGTGTAAAACAGATAGCTCTGGAAAAAGCATAGACAAAATATGCACTTACACATTTAACGAACCGGAACTCATTGGAACGACAAAACGATTAGACTGCACCTTGAACGGAGGTAGTTATGACTACAAAATCACTTTCGGAGGTGAAGAAAAAACAGGTATTATTTAAGAATATCTTCATCATATCTTCAACACTTTTAGGTATTACGAGGGCTGCTATTTATATATCCGGAAACCGGGATTACAATCTTCTTAAATAGTATATTTGACCTCCATGGTAAAATTTGAACTTTTCTAAGTACTGGCCGGTATATTTTTTCTTTCTTATTAACGCTAGTGTTTTGTTTTTGACGGGTTTTAAATGTCATCTCGCTGCAAGAATGGAACTCACTCGTGAAAATATTCGTGCTATGATTTATTATGATTTTCGGCGGACAGTGCATAGATCAACTAACTTGTATGTAATAGGCTGCAAACGAGCAGACGAGCCGCCTGATGGGAAGCAGTCATCGCCGCCCATGGACATAAGCAACATCGGAGGAGCCACTTATGCGTTGCCATCCTTTGAGAACCCTAAAAACCTGCTTCTTGAAGAACCCCATGTCATAGGGCAAGGGAAACACCTCTGGGAAAAAACGAGCGAGATGCCCGCTTGTTCTTGGTTTGCCACGTGTCGAGAAAGTGAGGATGAACTTTGTTTCTTTGGCGGGAGGTGCGGTGATAAAAACGTGACGGTGGCACCAATTCAAAAAGTTCTTCAGAACATTCCCCATTGTACAGACGGTAGAACAGGCATAGAGAGCCAACGTCTCTCCGAAGACTTGAGAGGTTCCAAACCGGCTGTGAGATCGGGGTCACCAACAATACGAACTGCCCGACGTTGGATGGAGTCAAGTGGAAGAAGTTGGTATTTCGGTGCTCCAGACCAGAGGTGAGAACAGTACTCCATATGTGGTTGAACCTGCGCTTTGTATAACGAAAGCCGGTGACCTGGTGTGAAGTACTGTTTCGCTCTATTGAGCACCCCGAGCTTCTTAGAGGCCAGTTTGGCTTTGAGTTACAAATGGCCCCGAAACTGGACTTCGTTTGTAATGTCGACACCGAGTATCCCGATACTCTCAGAAATGGCAAGGGGAATGTTCTGGAACTTAGGCGCTAAGACAAATGGGGTTTTCTTAGAGGAAAACGCGCAAACTTGTGTCTTACTGGGGTTAAACTGGACGAGATTACGTTTACCCCACTCGGATACCTGCTCAAGAGAGGCCTCGATTTCGGACACAAGTTGCATTCTGCATTCCAACACCTGCTCACGAGAGGCATTTGCACGACCTGTATAGAAGCTATCACCCGTGCTGTCATCCGCATAGCAATGGATATTGCTAGTCAATAGCATATCATTGATATGAAGGATGAACAGTGTAGGTGACAGTACAGATCCTTGGGGTACGCCGGCGTTAATGGGCCGGAGATCTGAGCATTGTCCGTCGATGATAACTGCAATGCTACGCCCAGATAGAAAGCTCGCGACCCATGTGCTTCAACTTCAACTTTTGGTGATGAAGCTCCATCTAAAACTACTGTGTATTACTGGTTTAGTGAGTTCAATCGTGGACGTAGTATGCTTACGGACGAAGTTAAGGCAGGTCGCCCGAAATCGGTCGTTGTACCACAAAATATTGAGGCTGTGCGAAAACTTATAATGGACGACATGTTACGTACCGCGAGATAGAGGCGACTCTGGGTATTTCTATGACTAGCATTAGTAGCATATTACATGATCATTTAGCTGTAAAAAATATTTGTTCGCGTTGGATACCGCACAACTTAACTAAGGAGCAAAAAGATACTCGCGTCGAATGGTGCAATAAAATGTTAAAAAAATATAACCGTGGTGACTCAAAGGCCGTTTATAACATCTATACAGGTGACGAATCCTGGATCTATGCATACGATCCCGAAAAGAAGCAACAATCAACGGTATGGGTGTTTCAAAATGAGCCGAACCCTACGAAAGTTACTCGTGCAAAAAGTACATTGAAACAAATGGTGGCCTGCTTCTTCGGTATTCATGGCCATGTAGCTACAGTGCCACTAGAAAACCGTAAAATGGTTAATTCAGATTGGTACACGACCATTTGCTTACCGGAAGTATTTGAACAAATTCGTAAAACTAACCAGCGACGAAGAATCATTCTTCATCATGCCAATGCCAGCTGTCATACGTCACGCGAAACAACTTGTCATGATTTATTTATGTTTACATTTAAGATAGCAGTTAAATAATAATTATACCGTGACAACATTATTGTGTTACCCCGATTAATACAGGGGTAGTTGGAAAAATAACATTATACTGAACACGATTTAACATTATGTCAAAACACGGTAGTTTTAGCAGGTGGTGGGGACACGGTAAATGTTGGACAGGCTCGTTCACTTGGGTTGAGGCTGTCAAAGAGGAAGCATCGTAATGAACTGGTTAGGTCAGAGTACCTGCAAGTATCCCGATTGCTGTAGTAGTAATAGTTTAGGGTAACCATGCAATAAGAAGCACTATAAATCAGAAGTGTTAACGTACCACTAACCCACATTGGGATTTTGAGATTTATTTTGATTCCTAAGTTTTATGAAACGTAAGTTATAGAAATAAAAAGTATTTTATTTCATGAGTTTAGGACGATTTACATGCTTCAGATATATGTTTTTGGCGACTGCTTGTAAGTAACTATTATATGTATTAGCAATTAAAAAAAATGCATGATGAAGTTGCAGGTAGCTTTAAAACTCGTGAGTAAAAATAGTCATTAAGAAGTATATCTTACCACTTCTTTGCAAGCAACTGAAAACAATAAATTGGCTGGTAGTTTATTGTGATAGATAATGAATTTATGATAATTTAGACAGATAATATTAAATGATTGTTGTAAGTCATATGATGGCCCAAGAAAGTTAATTAAATATATATTATGATAATAAATGTTCCTTTAAGACATCAGTATATGAGGCATCATGACCAGAAATAAATTAGTTTTGTCATTTTTACACATGGAGTAGGTTATGCTTTCCTATATATTTTTTTCTTTGATAAGAATTTTTAAAAGCATTTATGTATTTCATTGTTGTACACGTCATGATTTATGTTCAATGCAGCAGTTTTAGTTAAATCTATACGAAATCAGTGAATTGGACAGCACTAAAATGCGAAATAATTAGTACCTATTTATAGACATATTTTTGTCGAAATAAATACCTACGTTTAATGGTGGCAGTGACAGTGTTATACAGGTGACAGTGTTACACATGTTATCTGTAAATTTTACTCCAATTTAGCTAAAATTGTATGAGACTCATAGTTTATTTATGCTAATGAAAGCCTTACAGTTGAAAGCGGGCTAGCATAAAAATATAAGTAAATACAGATACTTATTTAAAGTAAGCTAGTGTACAACAACGTAAACAAGCGTTTTGTGTAGTATATACTTATGTAGTTTTAATAACATGAGTAATATTAAGAGGGTAATATTAAGAGTTTGGACGTGAAAGATGAGATAAATAGAATAGCAGATTCATAATGTGAGCGTACATTATGGTAAATTTACATGAGCGAATGTAAATTAGATGATAGTACTTCATAATGTGAGCGTACATTACGGTAAATTTACATGAGCGTATGTAAATTGGATGATGATAGTTTTTCATAATGTGAGCGTACATTATGGTAAATTTACATGAGCGTATGTAAATTAGATGATGATAGTTTTTCATAATGTGAGCGTACATTATGTAAATTTACTTGAGTGTAAGTAAATTAGATGATGATAGTTCTTCATAATGTGAGCGTACATTATGGTAAATTTACATGAGCGTATGTAAATTAGAAGATGATAGTTTGACATAACGTTCTGACGTTGCATTATCTTGTACCTTTGAACGAGCAATTCTTGTATATATATATAGTTTTCTGTGGTCTCGGAAACGGCTCTGGCGATTTCGCTGAAATTTGGTATATGGGGGTTTTTGGGGGTGTACAGTCGGTCTAGATTAGTCTTGTGTTTGGGAAGGCGCGTGTTTTCGAGTTTTCATGCGTTTTTCTTTCGACGCAGAATGTGGTCGCTGATTTCGTGTTGCTGGCCACTGTCCGTCTGGTCCGGCGGGTTGGGACGCGGACGGCTAGAAACGAGTGTTACGGGTTCGAATCTCGCCCGGTGACTAACCTTTGTTTTTTTTATATGTTCAAGTTTATATATTTTTTAATTTTTATTGTTTTGGACAGGTTTGGTTTGGTAAAAAAATGAGCTATGTAATAAGAGAAATTGGCAATAGATGGCGTTACTCTGTGACAAGTGCTGTAAGGTTGAATTCGATTGTAAATAATAATAATTGTCAGTTCACATTTTACTTTTTAAGTTTATGTAGATTATCACCTATTATACGTCACCATATTGCAATGGATAGTTGTAGCCGAGCGGAGCTCGGTCGCCCAGGTACTAGTAATTTTAAATGAGCGTATCTAAGAGATCTTAATGAAACATAAAGAGATTTGTTATGGGCTAGAAGCCTGAAATAGACAATCCTTTTTTTTTTTTTTTTTTATATAAATGAGATAATTTAATTGGGTTAAATGACACTATACTTATGTATAATGTGACAATGGATTTTGACAGTGTGTAAATTTAAATGCATTGATTCTAAATCACTTATTTAGTATTAAACGACAATATAGAACTTGGAAAGAAGTTATGATAATTAAACTCATGCAGAGTCTGTGTAAAATTGCTGGTCAATCATATGGTCTACTAGTATGATTTAAAGTTACGCAGGTACACGATATATAATAACAATGTGAGAGAGCATTATGGTAGCTTAACATAAGCGAAGGTAACTTAAGAGAAGTTAACTCAAGTTTTTGTATGACAATAATAAATAATATATTTATTAGCATGAGAGCGAGTATTGAGAGTTTGTTGTATACAGAACTATTCAGTGTCAGTGCCAGATGATAGTTTTGTTAAAGACAACAAAGAGCGAAAGAAATATAATTTATAACGAATTTGTTTGTTTCACTGATGAAAATATTTTATCACGTCAGCAGCTCGAACAAGGGTAATTTGCTGCTTAAAAACAGTGAGCAAAATCACATTTTGCTCACCGAGTGAGACAAAATAACATTCAAGTGACCTTTAGAGTCGAATGTCATTTCAACGAGCGGGGCCTAATACAAGTTCGGAATATTTGAACAAAAAAGTGCATACGTAATTCAACGGTATATTGACGGTTTATAATAGACCCCCGAAATAAGTCAGACCGCATCGTTCCGAAACACCCTACGAGTCTTCATTCGTAATAATTAATTAATGAAATAAAAGTTTAAAATTTAATAAAAACACCATATTTTACGTATTTTATTATACAATCAAAACAAGCACTCGAAGAAATATCAAACTTTGCTTTCTTGTTGTACAAATAACTATTGTTCAATCAAGTTATTTAACTTTTGTTGGACGTGAGAGTGCGTCTAAAATTTGATTATCGATTGACGTGAGCATGCGTCATGGAAGTAGGAAATTTTTTGACGTGAGAGTTCGTCTGAAATATGATTTGTACTTGACGTGAGTGTGCGTCAAGGAAGTTGAAAATTATTTGACGAGAGAGTGCGTCTTAAATTTGATTTTTATTTGATGTGAGCGTGCGTTTTAAATTTGATTTTTGTTTATCGTGAGAGCACGTCAAGGAAATTGTTTTTTATTTGACATGAGCATACGTCAAGGTAGTTAGAAGTTATTTGACGTGAGAGTACATCTGAAATTTGATTTTTGTGTGAAGTGAGCGTGCGTCAAGGAAAGTAAATATTAAAGTACGTGAGAGTACATCTTAATATTTTATTTTTGTTTGACGTGAGGGTTCGTCACGGATGTTGAGAATTAGATGAAATTGTTTGTTTTTTGACGGAAGTGTACACATTGAAATTGCGAATTATAAAATGCGAATGTGCGAATGGTGAATTCTCTATGGTGGTCGCGAGAACGCGACGGATGTTTTTTTAGTCCAAATAAGATGACTAATCTTTTCTTTGATTGTTCATAAATTATATTCTAACGTGACATTGCAAGTAATATTTACAGTATTTAGTACGATGACGAGAATGCAACTGGTTATTGATGGAATGATAATAAAAAAAAGTAATTTGTAGCTTATATTGATTTTTAATTCCAACAAGCATACGTATGTATTGATTAAACGGAGATACAGAATCACAATAGTGACTTGTGAGAGCTGTAAGTGAAATATGAAAAAAACGGAACGTTAGTAGCGAACGTTCGTTCTCTTGAAATGGTTCATATATTTTTTTATTTTATATATGGTTGAAATTAAAATAACCCTGAGCATACGCCTCAAATTTTGGAGAGATGAATCAAACGAAGGATGAATTAGTGAAATTACACTCTTATGAAGATAAGAATTATAGATTTTTATCGACACTGGCAGTTTCACGACTGTCGTGTGTGGAGATATACTTACGCGATTTTTTTAGATATAGAATTTACAGTGGCCTTGTGAGAAGAGAATATAAAGTATAAGTGGGTAAAATGTAAGACAGCGTCTTGATTACAAGTTAGATCGAAATTAAGTTTGATCTCCGTTAAATTCTATAATACAGAGTATCAAATATTTTATTTTATGAAATGAAGTAAAAAAAAAGTATAACAAAACCTAATGGTTTACATCTACCTAATGATAGATGGTAAAATGAAAAGAGAGATAAGTTATACATAGAAAACATATTGTATGTGTGTGAGCATTGTCCGATTGAAATGGTTAATACTATTAATAGATGCTAAAATGAAAAGAGAGACAAGTTGTACATAGAGAACAGATACTGTATGTCTGTGACTATTGTTCGATTGAAATGTGTGTTACAATTAATATTTTTTACAAAAAATTGTTAGAATTTGGGGAAGTTTTTCTCTTTTTCTAGGAAAAAACAGTTGTTTGAATTTCGGGTGTTGAGCCAGATGAAGAACGTAATTGAACATGAATGCGTTTAATGCTTGAGCATTGATTAAGGCTCTTGAGTTTGATATAGTGATCCAAAACTGAACTGCAGAAATTTAAACCGTCGTGAGTAATGATACAGTAGCAAGTACGTAAAGTGACTGAGTTCTAACACAGATCGAGGTTTTCTTTCTTTCTTTCGAGTAAAGAGATTTCGAAGAAAGAAAACTATCGAGGTACTTAGGTAGGTAAGCAGAAGCCGATATACTAGAGAAAAAGATATTGAAAGTTTATACGAGATTGATAAATATAACAGAAATTAATTGTCATTTGACGGGATAAAGAGACTTATAATGGATAGACCAGAGCAGGACAAAATGCATAGTTAAAATAGAATAGAAATATTTTATTGACAAACTGTGTACAGGTGATGTCATTACAGACTAAAGTATCAAGTTACCCAGTTTGAACATGAAATTAACTACAAGCTAGTAGTATTTTCATAAATGAATTCTGGGTTTTCTTAATGCAACCAATAATTAAGACACGAAACAGTATTGCAAAAATTTGCTGTAGTTTGTTAGCTTACTTATAGTAGAACAATTCGTGATCTCTTGTGAGTCGATAGTGAAATGAGAAACAGAAACGTTAATAATGACCCAAACAGTTAAAAAAAAAGAGAGGCGACAAGATAGAGGTATAATAGAAGATTTGAAAATATGATGCCTGAAAAAATTTAACGCATATGTTCGAACAATAGGATAACTAATAAATAAGTGTTGAACGTAGTAAAAGAAAGGAATTATTAAAATTATTGAAAAAAGACAAAAAACAATAGAGCAGAGAGATTGGGTATGTTATAACATACAGCTGTTTCTTTATAATTGATATCGAGAGGAATATGGAACAAAATAGGAGTATAGAAAGATGATTGTATCCTATCAAATACTTAAAAGACATGACACGATTGACTGATTCGAGTTAGCTGATGATCAGGAGTTTATCAAATGAAGTGGATGCTAATAAACCTATCCATGTTTAGTTGAGCTTTTGTAAATATTATAGTATACACGTCGCTTTATCGATGTAAAAATAAACTTTTGTTCAATTTAATCCACTCAGAACAACATAGTTGACTAAATGACTACTTATACGCAGTCTTGAGGAAAGATACATGTGTTAGAGTTGTAGCTCCTTTTTAGTATCCAACAAGCTAAATATGATAATATTAAAAATAGTAAAATGAAATTGTGATAACATTTGACATCTTATATTGGCTATGGATGTTTAGTGTTTTTGACTGAATTTTTGAGTCGCAAACTCTTGTGACAGCGAGTTCGTGAAATTGATTAAACTTTTGGGATAATTAACTCGATGTTGTTGATGATCAGTATTAGAAGAAATATCTTTATATATATATATGAAATTTTAAATAATTGTTAATTATTTTCATGTTTCGATAGATTAGACGATATTCATATTGCATTTTGAGATATTGTACAGACATTAGACAATAGAGACATTGTTGTATGAGTATATTTTATGCACACGAAGTTCTAACTATCATAATTTTGAAGTAACTTTAATTATTATTCGAATAAAAAGGTGTTAAATGTATAGAAATGCATTAAATAAGAGATCAGAGGTAATTATCATGGATTAAACGAGATATTCCGTTAAATAAAACTAATTATTATTAATAAAACTAATGAATGCAAATGGACGCATAATGTTGAAGTGATAAGTGCTAACAAATAAACAGTAACAGGATAGTGCCTATATAAGCATATGTATACCTACCTATGGAGATTACCAAAATACCAAATGTTATAGTATAATAAATATGTTTTACTGTACGACTTAAATATAGAACAAATATAGTATAGAGTAGACTTCAGACAGTACAAGAGTATCTCAGGTAAACAGATTTTGAGTAGTCGAGATTGTAAAGTAAACAACAGATCGGACATATTGCAAACGATTTGTTGTATCCATGGGATTTGTGACAAAGGCTAACAAGTGAAAAAAAGTAGGCACTTGAGTGTAGATGATGATAATTGCCCTAAATATAGATTACGTAGGGAAACAGGGAAGATAAAGGAACAATTATTCAGAAAGATCAATAGAGAGACGAATCTTTTGTTTGCAGATTGAATGGTGATTATCTAGAATTAGTTGGAAGTTATATTTACATAACTAACGTTTGAAACTTAGCAAACGCGGTGTTCAGTTCGAACGATTCAATATAATTTGTACTTGTAGTACCTATGGGAGTATGCGTTGTAACAGCATCAGTTAGTAGCGATGTTAAAGTTAGATAATTACGACGGGACAGATAAGATAATTGAGTTGAACGCAAATGTACATGGTCATATTTCGCAAGTTGAAAGTATAAAAATATGATACAGATATCCAGAAAACGTTTTAAACTGCTACGTAGTTCCTGAAATTCAAAAGTGGAAGTAGTAAAAAACGATGTATAATTCATAAAAAAAAAAACGAATGAAAAAGAGATGTGTGAGAAAAGAGTGCATAGACGATAGAGATTTGACGTATCTGTAGAGTTATTAGTAGCGTTACAAGGTAAATACGCAATAAATTGTATGTAATAAGCTTAATGAGGATAGTTAGTTAATATAGTATTTACCTGACGATAATAACAAGTAACGCCCAAATAAGCTATAGATATAGGTTTGACAGAACAGTTATTTATTTAATCTTTATTGCACAAAAGAAAACCTTATTTATTAAAAGGCGGACTTAATGCCATGAGGCACATTTGGGGTTATTGTCCTTTTAGTAAAGATATATCTGTTATGGTTTGCTAATTATCATAATTTATATTGTTTACAAAAGTAATACAAGATATTGGAAGAAAAAAAAAAGCTCGTAGAGGTTTAAGGCAAGATAATACTAATAAAAATGTGAACTTCGATCAATGACATGAACAATATATTATGGCATAGATGTAGTCCTAGAAAAAAAAATATATATAAAGAAAAAAATGGATTTTATTGGATATGACAATAATTTGATTTGGTAGTTTCAATCATTGTTTAAATTAAATGAACTTGAGTTTTTAGTATTGACACTTGTCATTTTACATTGATGTCAAAGGCGTATCTAGCAGTGCTTTAGTCACCTTAAAAGCAGTATACGGGAATCTTATGTTAATGTATAAATACAACCAATTATTGAAACTGAAACTTTTGCAAAATGTTTGGCATCCTTTGAAATTTCAAGACACAAAATTTAATTACCTCAAGGACACTTTAGTATCACCCCTAGCAGAGTTGTATAATAGCCTCTGAAAGCGATGTTATTCAAGGTGGCATTTGAATAAAGAAATTGTCGTGTGTTATTGTCATACGAACACCCATTATGAAATGAGTAGTATTATTAACAATCAGAGCAACCTTTTAAATAAAAAAGTACAAAAACTTGAACATTGTTATAGGTATTGTTACATATAACAATCCAATTATACGTTTATATAAGTTTGACACTTCACGTGCAGATATGGATCCAGAGACATAATATTGTAAATGTGTAAAATTTCAACTGAACTTAATAGTTTTGAGCTGAACACAGGACTAATGACTATAAAGATTGTCACGTCGACTTCAGAGTTAAAGCCATTTAGGGGTTAAATATTATCTCTAACCTGTTGCTACGTTACGTAACGATTAATACATGAATGGAGTAAGATGAAGTCTACATTAACGCAATGTAGTATAATACAATATTGGGTCAAGAAAGGTTTGATTGTTAAATGTAGAACTGAAACAGATAGTGCTGAAGTCGAACCACTTTTGCCTGTAAAACAACGGGTATTGAATTAAATCAAAGACAAGTTTTAACGGACAGAAGTAATGTTTGGTTTTTTGAGAAAACAAAACAAACTTTATACATAATAAAAACTGAGCTTTGTCTGTTTTTTTTTTTTTAGTTATACGAAATTAACAACAGGTATTAAGATTTTTCATTAACGTAGCAAAATGCTAATGTCACGGCATAGTAGTAAGTTATATGAACAAGGGGAAACAGAAGACCGAATGTCATGATATTATTTTCATGTATCTCATTATAATTTTATTTAACACATTTCCTGATTATGTAAATGTATCAATTGTGATAAGTTAAGTTTAAATTTACTTCATTAGAAACTGTTTTGACGCTTTAAATATTTTTTCACGGTTGGTGTAAGATTTAAATCGATCTAGCTTTTAGTGAGAAGGTTCGTGCGCCGGAGTCATGCACGAAGTTGGATGGCCGAATGTCATGATTTATTTATGTTTACATTTAAGATAGCAGTTAAATAATAATTATACCGTGACAACATTATTATGTTACCCCGATTAATACAGGGGTAGTTGGAAAAATAACATTATACTGAACACGATTTAACATTATGTCAAAACACGGTAGTTTTAGCAGGTGGTGGGGACACGGTAAATGTTGGACAGGCTCGTTCACTTGGGTTGAGGCTGTCAAAGAGGAAGCATCGTAATGAACTGGTTAGGTCAGAGTACCTGCAAGTATCCCGATTGCTGTAGTAGTAATAGTTTAGGGTAACCATGCAATAAGAAGCACTATAAACTCTATTTTTGGAAGGCCAAAATGTGGAATTAACGGGTCATCCGCCGTACAGCCCTGACTTGGCACCCAATGATTTTTATTTATTTCCCAATATAAAAAATAAATTACGCGGTCAACGATTTTCGACCGCTGAAGATGCTTTCGACGCATTCAAACAACACGTTATGGAGGTACCTCAGGCGGAGTGGCAGAAATGCTTCAAAAATTGGTTCACACGAATGCAAAAGTGCATAGATCATCAAGGGGAATACTTTGAAAAACAATAAAACTATTTTCAGCCGTGTACGTTTGTTTGTTTTTTTGTTTCCGGATATATAAGTAACCCTCGTACATTACTATACTTGGACTATTTTACAAAAAAACTTTTATGCATTAGTTTTTTTGTCTATTACCTGCTCAGGAACGAGCTACTTCCAAATTATTATCAAAATGGGGTACTTACTTAAATTTTAACCGTTTTCAAAATTGGCATGAAATCAACCTGTATATCATTTACAATACGTTTGTTCTATTGGTTTTCAGCCCCGAAAGGTACTGTGACAACGATATCTCAAGAAAAAACCCTTGAAGAAAATAACGACTCGATAAAATGTAAAGCCATCAGAAAAGAACATTCTGGTTTTTCTTTTTCTGTTGTATTACATTTTATCTACATCCCGCCAGCGACTCCATCTACTCAACAGGCAACACGTAAGAATCTAATTTAACCCGATTTACATTTGAACAATGCATAAATAGTTATTTGTTTTACAAGGGGGCAAAGTTGTTGTTTAACCGCTCGTGCTAATATTGATACCCGAGAAAGCGAAAGATTCCAAAATTGAACCAGCGAGTGGTTCGAGAACTGGAATCTTGACCACTGCGTGGATTTCAAGGCACGAGCGTTAAACAAACATTGCCTCCGAGTGAAACACAAAAATTTTCACCAGACCAACGTGAGGATAATACTAACTACAAAATACCAAAAAAATCAAACCAAATGAAATCCAAATGAACGTAATAAAAATGTATCATTCGCAATCATCTTTTAAAAGTTAATTCTACCAGCTAACATAAGGAAACAACTCAAAATTTGCTACTGATTACTTTGCCCCACATGTGGATAAAATGAAACGTTTCTCATTCGTTTTTGAACAATCAAGAGGGCCTTTACGAACTGGTAAAGGCTCTCTTTATTCATCACAAACTGATGTGTAATTTGCATTTTATCCACATGTGGGGCAAATTTGGAGTGTCTTCTGTCTTCCTTGTTTTGGCTGGTGGAGTTGACTTTTATGTGATGATTTTGATTTTGAATCATAAATAATAAATAAATAAATATTATAGGGGCATTCTTACACAAATTGCTTTGCCGCCCGCCCCTCTATCTGTCCAATATGGCCACAGAAGGCCAAGGATAGGGAAAACTGGCAGAATCTGGAGGAGCCGTTCACCCGAAGAAGGGTCTCTTCAAAATAGTTTTATTTTTTTATCTTTTGGCAGCCAGATAGCAGAAAGTGTCTACTGAAAAGAGTAATACTCATTACATTACTCTTATTCGAAAGGTGAACGACTGGTGGTTCGCATTTTTTAGGGTTTTTAGGGTTCCGTACCTCTAAAGGAAAAACGGAAGCCTTATATACGATCATTTTTACGCCAAGAGTAGTGACAGTGACCCTGCCTATGAAGCCGATGGTCCTGGGTTCGAATCCCAGTAAGGGCAGTTATTTCTGCGATGAGCAAAGATATTTGTTCCTGAGTCATGGATGTTTTCTATGTATTTAAGTATTTGTATATATATATATTATGTCGTTGTCTAAGTACCCACAACACAAGCCTTCTTGGCTTACCGTGGTACTTAGTCAATTTATGTAAGAATATCGCTATAATATTTATATTATATTATTATCTATATTGACGACCGGTTTGGCCTAGTGGGTAGTGACCCTGCCTACGAAGCTGATGGTCCCGGGTTCAAATCCTGGTAAGGGCATTTATTCGTGTGATGAGCATGGATATTTGTTCCTGAGTCATGGGTGTTTTCTATGTATTTAAGTATTTATAAATATTTATATATTATATATATCGTTGTCTAAGTACCCTCAACACAAGCCTTATTGAGCTTACTGTGGGACTTAGTCAATTTGTGTAATAATGTCCTATAATATTTATTTATTTAAATTTATTTAAATATTGGTGTGCCGCGAGCGACTTAACTGTACTGCACAATTGCACGCAGCTTGAAACGTATCTTACGTATGTACAAGGCCAAATAAAGACCGAGCAAGTTGTTTCACATATACTGAGGATGTTATTTTAGCCAGTCTAATCTTTTATTGCCCAATTACAATTAAGAGGCTGTCAATACCTAAAGCGCGCACACTTGTATCGGAGTAAATGAGATAGCACTGTCGCATGTTACTGGGCCTGGGCAAGGGAATAATAAGAAAAATATTGAAATAAAACAAAGTGGATTATTAGTGTAATATTTTACTCGTTAGCGGTTTAGATATAAATGTTTTGAAATTGTGATTTTAATTGCAGACCCATAAGTCAAAACAATAAATTTTCTATCGAGCCGATTTCGTTCAATCATGTATCGAGTACAACCACGGTCTTTGAAATATAATTAATATGAACATATATTTTTCTTACTTGACTAAAACAAATAGTTTTTCTTAAAAAACTGTTTAAGTAACATCAATTTCAAGGACATTGGGTGTTGACAGCCCCTTAAATATGATTTATAAGTACGGTGTAAACTCCATATAGGTAAGTATATAAAGTCACTCGATATAAGGATTCACTTCCGATAACGTCATATAGTTGCTTTAATTTGATATTAATTTCTTTCTATACAACGAAAACTCTATATCCTCAAAAAACGTCCGGTCCCTTGAGTGTCGCTATATACACGGTGTACCATGAGGAAACCGAAAGATTTTAACAGTGTATTCCTAATCACATTTAGACTAAAATGTCATAGCCTCTTAAGGCCCAGCCATAGAAATGAAAAATCCAAAATTTGCCACTGGAATTTGAACCTATAGTGCACGGAATACAGTTGATTTTATTTTGTTTGAAAATTGCACGAAACAAAACAAATGCAACTCTGTCCTAATTGAATATGATTTAAATTTAATCGAACTGAATAAGTCGTATAGGTAGGACCTTGGGCCTTACGAGGATATACACTTTTCTGGATTTCGCCTACTTTCAGAGTTAATATGATAACCAATTAAAACAGAATATCTTATTGTAACTTAGTGCAAAACGCCTTTTAATGGCAATATCCTTATAGGGAGCGTGCATGAACTGTAGGGGGCAGCACAGGAGCCGTCAGATTTTTGGCGCGAGGCGTAAATGTGAAGTTTATTGTTCCGATGTAGCCCAAAAGATGGCAGAACCTACTATGCACAAGAAAACACGTGACGTGTAAATTTACATGTTTATGGTTCCGATTCTGGCCACAAGATGGCAGACCCTCCAACGCGCATGGTCCCTATGGGGCGTAGTCTAAATATCCTTATTGATAGATGTCATAATGTGACAAATAATACAATACCTTTGCCAAAACTAGGTTTTACAAAAATCGTTATCAGAATCAGTGCCAGTGTTATCATAACATTAACTTTTCAAAACTTGGAAAAATAAATTTTTTTTGGCGAAATTTACTTAAAGTCATGTAATTTTTTTCGTTCTTTTGGCCTAAGTGCGTGGTTAACATCTTTCGGGTTCCACGTGTTACACCGTGTAGAGTTTACAGTGTACATACATTCTTAAATAAATATTTTATTTATTTCTCCAGCGTTCACTGACAAAACTGCAATTCAAATGTCATCGCCATCAGTTTTAGAAAGCAAAAATATCGAGTCGCCGGCAGGTAAACTTTTTATCTTTGAAACCTAATTGGCTACTTGACAGTTTTTTTGTAAAAAATGTCAATCGATCTTGATTTTCCTGAGGATGAAATGTCTATTTTATTTTATTTATTCATTTTAGGGATAACAAACACCTATACAATATAATGTTACATTTAGTATTACAATTAAAATTAATGTAATGCATTGCCAACGACATTATCCACAAATTACAACAAAACTATGCAATGGTTGGCACAAAAAAGAACAGTTAATTATTTGATGTAGGTGCTTTATTTAAACAGGGGAAAAAGGTATCCTATGTTAATTACGTCATGCCTTATATAACAAACAGGTAACGAAAAGAAATGAAGTGTTTGCTGAGATAAGTATGTGCATTCGTGGAACATTCTTGCCAAATTCAGATGCAGATTTAATCTTAAGTTTATTCGCTGTTTAAAAAATAACCATATTACTAAACCTGAATTTCTATTAAGGGTTTTTAAAGGAATCTAAGATAGCACGTCTATATAGGACTCATGGCATTTAAGCAACACAAAGGTCAGAAATGAGAGTTAAAGTCTGACGCTCGCACTCGACGATTGAAACGCCTCTAACAAAATGATAATGTGATGTGACGTCACACATTAGTCGGTCCTAAATGTACGGAAGATCAAGAAAATTACTATTTTGACCGTGAAATATTGCGTTAAACGGCTATTAAATTACACAAAAAATAATTTATAATCGTCAGTATTTTAAAAGCAAAACTCGTTTAAACCTACTTGAAAATAATCGGACAGACAGACGGACATGACGAATCTATAAGGGTTCCGTTTTTTGCCATTTGGCTACGGTACCCTAAAAATATGCCCATTATACCCATGGGCGTAATGAAGTAAAAAAAAACTATTACACGCGTGGGCATAATGCATTAGGTCATTACCTATGAAATTGGCGTTTTTAATGGAGAACTTTAACGAAATTCGATTTTTCATACAATGAATTTTGCGGATTATTTTGTGATGGCATTTTCAAACCAAACAATTTTTTGCCAGTAATCCGAGAAATTTTTAAGGCACATTTTCTATCTCATTTTTTTTTTTAATCTGTCCCGTCAGAAAAATAAAAGCCGGCAGCACATGAAAACAGCTGTTTGTTATAGTCGCCATCGGATACATCGGAGCAGCGAACGTGCTCACAAATATCTGAACACGCCTCTATTGTCAAGGCGTTAGAGTGCGTGTTCAAATATTATTGAGCGCCTCGGCTGCTTCGATATATCTGATACCATGTTAATATTCTGAGAGGAAAATGGGGACTACGTTTCTATGGAAAAGCGGTCATACACTTTTCTCTTATATAATGCTACTTTTCAGGGAAGGAATGGTGGCTTAAATTCGTGCTGGGAGGTGGCGCAGCTATCATTGCTCTTTGCGTCGTGGTGTGCGTAATTATTTATTATAGAAAGAAGAAACCCCAGGTAAGTTGTTAACTTTGCCCACATACAACTATGTCCAGGTAGCTAAAATGTACTGGTACTGTGCGCTATATTCTTTACTTTTTGCGTCATGGTAAGCATTATTGTGTATTATCGCAAGAAGAAATTGCAGGTAAGTTGGCAACTTTGCCCACATAGTAAACTTTGTCTAGGTAGCTAAAATGACTAAATAGTGACTATAATAAATAATAAATAAATAAATAAGTAAATATTATAGGACATTATTACACAAATTCACTAAGTCCCACAGTAAGCTCAATAAGGCTTGTGTTGAGGATACTTAGTCAACGATATATATAATATATAAATATTTATACATTTTTAAAATATATAGAACATGACTCGGGAACAAATATCCAAGCTCATCCCACGAATAAATTCCCTTACCAGAATTTGAACCCGGGACCATCAGCTTCGTAGGCAGGGTCGCTACCCACTAGGCCAAACCGGTCGTCAAAATAATTAAATTAAATAAAAATTAAATTAAACAGCTTTTATTTCGGACATGAATCTATAATAAACTTAAAACTATAGTTAATAATAATGCAGCGTCCGTAACCTTGCGATGTGGTTATTAGACTCCGCTGTCCGTCCGTCCGTCTGTCACCAGGCTGTATCTCATGAACCGTGATAACTAGACTGTTGAAATTTTCACAGATGATGTATTTCTGTTGCCGCTATAACAACAAATACTAAAAAGTACGGCACCCGCGGTGGGCGAGTCTGACTCGCACTTTTTTTAATAATACCGTTTTGCCTTCGAATTTTATGTCACCTAATTTAATTTTTTCCTATTTTCCTTCCAGACTGACGATTTAACCTACGCTAACTTGACCAAAGATCAGAAGAACTACGCGACACTACCAGTGCCAGCACCGAGGACCTTGCAGAAGGATGCCAAGCCGAAGGTGACAGTTGAGGGCACCTACAGTGAGCCAAAGGTACACAATGAACTTAGATATAACTCCAGATAGGTTATAGGCGTACCAAACTTGACCAAAGATCAGAAAAACTACGCAACACTGCCGCCTGCCAGCGCCGAGGACCTTGCTGAAGGATGCCAAGCCGAATGTGACAGTTGAGGGCACCTACAGTGAGCCAAAGGTACACAATGAACTCAATGATACTCCAGATAGGTTAGGCGTTCCAAACTTGACTATTGACTAAAGATCAGAACTACGCGACACTATCGGTGCCAGGTGATGTCAAACTGAAGATAACAGTTGAGACCTACAGTGAACCTAAGGTACAGGGTGGACAAATAAGAATGATACACTTTGTTTTTAAATTTTAATTACATTGAGTGGAAATTTTATTAAATATTTTTTTATAAATATATTATTCAGGGTTGGCAATTGTATACGGAAGATAATTTCTGCCAAATGCCTACCACTAGCAGCAAGCAATTTTATCTCAAATGTTTCTGTTGTTTAAAACACGTTGTTTGCTCGATTAATTTTGAAAAAAAAGTGATTGTGATTGGCACCCAAATTCCCCAAATTTTGCAGCTCGTGACTTATTTCTGTGGGGCTATCTAAAATTACGTGTCTAAGCTAACGAGCTGATGAAATTTAAACAGTTAAAACCGACTATTCGACACAAATTTACTAAGATAATGCCAAAAATGTGCGAATAGATGCTGAACATTGGGATGATAAGGGCTTACATTTGCCTGCTGTTAGAGGTGGACATATGTCAGACATTATGTTTCGCATGAATTTGCCAACCCTGAAGAATATATTTTTAAAACAATACTTAATAATTTTTGAACTTAATACAGTTAAAATTTAAAAACAAAATGTATACTTCTTATTTGGCCACCCTGTACATTGTGAACCCAATTATATTGTAACTTCAGATAGTCCCAAATTATTTGATAGATTTCAACCAGTTAAATCAAAACTACACCAGTAGGGCGACACTCCTTTCGGGAATTCTCGGCTCCGTTCAGATCAGCATTGCTCCGTGCAATTATTTTTTTTTTTTATTATTATGCGTTTAAAATTTTGGGTCCAGTCCCCGCGAAGTGTACGGGTGCGATTATTAGGGTTGGCACAACTTGACGTCCCTATGCGTGCATAACCACAGATAAGAGAATGGCTTGAATGACAATCTTAAACAGCCGAAAGGGTTAGTGCCATACATTAGAAAGGGCACAGCATGACTTCGTCCCTGAATCGCTGTCAAACTTCGGTTTTGTAGTAAGTGTCATTTCTCTACGGCACTATTATTATGTAACTACACTGAGGTTACGACATAATTAATATTAGGTAGGTAGGTAGGTCCAGTCAAGTACTTCGCACCTTGTCACATGGGATCCCTGGCCGCTTTCGTATTATTTATTACTGTCACAAGTTACAAAGCCAATTTCTTGTTTCATACATACATACATACATAGTACCTGGGCGACCGAGCAAAGCTCGGATAGAAATACACTTAAATTGTAAAAAAAAGAATGCCATTTTTTTTTTTTTTAATATCACATAAAATAAGTAAGTATGTTTTAAGTTACAGCCAAAAAACTCAGTGGCCCTTATTTTCTTTTGAGGAGTATATATTGTTATCTCAAACATTAACCACATTTTTTTAAAGTTGTCTAAAAACAATAAAAATTAAAAAATATATATAAACTTGAACATATAAAAAAAAAAACAAAAGTTAGTCACCGGGCGGGAATTCGAACCCGTAACACTGGTTGTTTCTTGCCGTCCGCGTCTTAACCCGCTGGACCAGACGGACAGTGGGCGGCAACAGGAAATTAGCGACCATATTCTGCGTCGAAAGAAAAACGCATGAAAACTCGAAAACACGCGTTTTCCCAAACATAAGACTAATCTAGATCGATTGTTTACCCCCAAAAACCCCCATATACCAAATTTCAGCGAATCGTTAGAGCCGTTTATTGCTCGTTTAAAGGTATAAGATAATCCCGGGTATCGATGGTCCCGGGTTCAAATCCTGGTAAGGGCATTTATTCGTGTGATGAGCATGGATATTTGTTCCTGAGTCATGGTTTTCTATGTATTTAAGTATTTATAAATATTTATATATTATATATATCGTTGTCTAAGTACCCTCAACACAAGCCTTATTGAGCTTACTGTGGGACTTAGTCAATTTGTGTAATAATGTCCTATAATATTTATTTATTTAATCACGCCTATTTCCCGAAGGGGTAGGCAGAGACCACGGATTTCCACTTGCTACGATCCTGACATACCTCTTTCGCTTCCTTCACTTTCATGACATTCCTCATACACGCTCGTCGGTTTAGGGTGCTCTTGACCTGGCCTTTCTTCAGGATTTCCCCGATTTGATCAGAGAAAGTCCGCCAAGGTCTACCCCTTCCAGCTCCCTCTTCTACTTCTCCCTTATACACTCTCTTTGTTAACCTTCTATCACTCATTCTTTCCACATGTCCAAACTATCTCAACATACCTTTCTCAATTTTTGTCACTACATCTTCGTTCAGTTCACACTTTTCCTTTATCACACTGTTCCTAATTCTATCTTGTAATTTTACACCACACACACTTCTCAACGCTCTCATTTCCACTGCATTCACTTGACTCTGATTTTTTTTTTAATTTTACAAAATATACATCCACAGGTTTCGTCCACTGCATATCTATACTAAACATATAGCAAATACAAAATTACCCCCCCCCCCTCCCCACTCTGATATTTACCCAAATCAAATGTATTAAAAATACTGGCGGCGTTCCCTTGCTCAATGGCCAGTTATATTTGTTGGATCAGGAACGAACCAGAGCGTGGGTCGCAGCCCCTTTCTCTCAACCAATTCTCTCAATTATTTCGTTTGACAAAAAAACTGTTCGACTTTGCATTGCTATTATTTCTTTTCCCAGGACTCCCAAGACATGAGCGAAGCCCTATACGCCGACCCGAACCGTTTCAACGGTTCCGAGACCTACGCCGAACCGTACGTCAAATCCGGTTCTAATCCGTGTACTTACGCCGAACCGAACAAGGCAGATTACGCGGAACCTTACATGCCTAAGGAAGGGAATTATGCTGCAATCGGAAGTCAATCGGAAGGAGGTTATGCTGCAATTGGTAAATCAGAAGGAGAATATGCTGCTATAGGCAATGAAGGAGGATATGCGTCTATAGATAATTCTGAAGGAGGATATGCTGCTATAGGTAACTCTGAAGGAGGTTATGCTGCAATTGGAAACTCTGAAGGAGGATGTGCTGCAATTGGAAAATCAGAAGGGAGTTATGCTGCAATAGGTAACTCGGAAGGAAATTATGCTGAAATTGGAGCTAAATCAGAAGGAAATTATGCTGAAATTGGTGCAAATAATGACAATAAGGAATTGTACGCAAAACCTATTCCTAAAGCTCAGAGACCATTTAAGGCGAAAGATGAGTCGGATTATTCAAACGTTTTTAAGGAGCTGTACGCGAATGCGAAAAAAAAGTAAAGATACTATTGTAAATTTTTAATAGATCTTTGAATGTATCTAATAGTTATTTACGATACAAGTGTGAAAAATAGGAAATTCGTAACGAGTGGCGATAAACCTATTCGCACGTGTACCGTACAAAGTTTTACAGTACATATGGCTCTTTAAAGTTTCGACATAGTTACATAATGTGCTAATTTCGCACTAGTGTGGAAAAGTAGCACCATATGTACTGTAATAGTACATTACGACACAAGTGCGAAAAATAGGAAATTCGAAACGAGTGGCGATAAATTAAAACACGACTGAAGGGAGTGTTTTAAATCGACACGAGTTGCGAATTACTTATTCGCACATGTATTGTACAAAGTTTTACAGTACATATGGCCCTTTAAATCTTCGACATAGTAACGTAATATGCTAATTTTCGCACTAGTGCGGTAAAGTAGCACCATATTTTTTTTTTATATACTACGTCGGTGGCAAACAAGCATACTGCCTGCCTGATGTGACCATATGTACTGTAAAATATATTTTTTATTTATTTATCTGGAGATGATGATTTTGGGTCATTTCATTTGTACTTTTTTTGATCTATAATTATTTTTATTGTAACAGTATGCTAATTAACATTATAAGTACTTAGAATCACCGGAACCGAATCAGCTTTCCATACAAAGACCCACTAGAGTACTAGAGCCAGTCCAAACTAGTGACAATAGTTTTAGATTCAGAATAAAATCAGGCCGCCAACCCTACCATTGGGTAGCCAGATTCGGTAAATATAGAATGTTGTACAATATACAGTCGCTATCAGATATATCGGAGCGGCCAAGGTGGTCACAAATATCTAAACAAAGCCTCTATTATCAAGTCGTTAAAGTGCTTGTTCAGTACCCCTAGTGTAAATTAATTCGATTTCGAAACGTGACATACGCGTTTGCGTTTAGTCTCATTTTATATTGGATTTAGAAAGAGCGCGCCAAGCGGGACGTTTTGGAAACTCAAAATCCTATACAAAATGAGACTTAACGCAAACGCGTTCGTCACGTTATGATGTCGATCAAATGTACACTAGGGGTACAGATATATTTGAGTACCTTGGCCGCTCCGATAGGTATTATTTCAAATTCTCTTTGGTCACTATTGAGTAAGCTAGGAGATTAAAACTGCTTGTTGTGGTACTAGCAGGACAGTTGGGGTGCTGCAGTGTTCGATTCTGAGAATATATACCCTGGAATAATAAATAATGGGAATATAGTGGAATCTCTTTATTATAACTCTGCTTGTAAATAAATAAATAATAAATAAACAAATATTATAGGACATTGGTACACAAATTGACGAAGTCCCACAGTAAGCACAATAAGGCTTGTGTTGAGGGTACTTAGGCAAAGATATATATAATATATGAATATTTATAAATACTTAAATACATAGAAAACACCCATGACTCAGGAACAAATATCCATGCACATCACACGAATAAATGCCCTTACCAGGATTTGAACCCGGGACCATCAGCTTCGTAGGCAGGGTCACTACCCACTAGGTCAAACTGGTCGTCAAAACATCTTCATACAAACAAACATTTATTCAGCAAATAGGCCACAGGGGCACATTCACATGTCAAATTTTTATAATCAATAAAAAGAACAAAATACAATTACAAACATGGAATCAATGAAATAATAGATACTTTATTAGCGATGTATACAGTCTCTAAATATCGAATTACACAAAAAAAAACTATAATAAAAAAATAAAAACAACAACTACTAAAATTCTTTGGAGATGTAAAAGTCTCCAAGTGTCAGAGATAAAATATAATTTACAAAAACGATCATTAAATTATCCTTAGAGATATAAAGGGTCTCCAAGACATACAAACAAGAACCGAATGAAGTGTCTCACTCACTTTTTGGCAAAAAAAAAAAACATTTTTGTTACTAACTTTTATCACTGACTGTACTTTTCTTTCCACAGGCAACTAATAATCATCGAGACAATTCTAAAAAACCTAAACACGATTAGGTTGCATTGTTTTATCACTGAGTTCCCATGGCCACCTCCTGTCTCCATCATCAGCTCAGTGCGATGGTACCATAATATTGCATTGTCACCTGACTCACATATGTATGCAAATTTTCAGCTTCTTCCGATGACCGGGAAGTAAGTCAAATTTGACTTGCAAGATTTCACCCGTACAAACATACATAGTTACATACATAGGTACATTGAAAGTTAAATAAAAGCTTGTAAAAAAGATTAATGTCCAAAGAAAAAGTAAGGCAATTCCTATGAACTTTGCAAATATAAACTACTGTATGTTTGATATATTTTGTAGTGTAACTCTTTAAATTTTAGGGTTTTGTTTATACAAACGTTTAATTGAAATTACTATCTATTACTTTGAAAGGAAAATAAAGTTTACCTAGCTATGATTTGAATATGCGGTAATTAATGTACTATGTTATTTTCTTCCTTAAATTAAAATTTTTGCTATTTCTTTTCTTCATGGCGGATAAGCTTTCTTCTGAAGAAGAAACTTCAAGGTCATGATAACTTATAATTAAAGAATTATTATAATTACGGCTCCAACAACATTTTAAACGCAATTAGAGTGACCTTCACCTTCGTTCATTACGAAAATAATAATGTAAATATCAGGGCTGCCAGTACATTAATCTTGATTATACAGTCCAACGTCAAAAAATTCTACGAAATTCGATTGCATTATACGATTATACCGGATTTTTTTAGTACTTACTCAAAAAACGACTTATATTTAGTAAGTAGTAACTAAAATCTCTTAATAAGTAGCGCCGAAACACAGCACAAAAACTTAAACACGTCTCACATAGTGTCTCACATAATAACACCCATCATATAGAACACCAAACCGATCAAATGGTGAGTTTAAAGAGAATACGGAACCCTAAAAACCACTCAAACCGTCACCTTATCGTAGTTATCGTAGGCAATCCGTCCCGTCTGATATAGAAATACGAAATAACCATTCGTGATTTTTCGTATACAATTATACCGAACGACTACCTATACATAATAGATACGATAATCAGTTCGATTATACGAAATTGGTATCGAATTATACGATCTGGCAGCCCTGATAAATATAAATAGTAAACAATACAAGGAGTAATTAGAGTGACAGAGAAAGATTCACGGAATTTACAAACTTCGGTATATGGAGTGTAGATATACTTACTTTACTCTTTGGTTATATCATTATATGCATAGATAGAGGTACAAGGTACAATCTGAAATTTGTTGCAACGGGAGTTGTCATGAAGTTTATAAACACTTTGGAGATTGTAAGCAGAGAAAAACGGTTCGATAAGGTTATTCACCCCATTAAATATGCTCTGTCTCTTTCTGCAGGACGATTCCCTTGCAATTAAAGTTATAAGTGGATATTTTTGCTCCAAAACTCATTAGGTATCTAAGAAAATTGTATTCCATAAATATATATAATTCATTTTACTTTCTTAAATAAACCGTAATTTTATTTACATAATAAATCCACATGAACATAACAAATAAATAACACATTATTATCAAATTTTTCTTAACTATACATATACACATTTTTCTAAAATGAGTTATAATGCAATTGGAATAACACATCCTCTTTAAATAAATATATTGGTTTCTCTTAAAAAAATTAGAAGAAAAATCTTGTAGGACAAACTTTGAGTTCTATAACGGTAAGTACTATCTCATTCTTAACCTAACCTATATCCTGTGGCCCTAGTGAAAAAGGGTACAAGTCTCTGGCAGCGCAGGTGTAAAGGGGTGTAAGTTCCAAGTAACACTTATGCCCTTATACACCTAAACTGCCAGAGACTTGTACCCTTTTTCACTAGGGCCACAGCTCTTTGAACCTAACCTAACCATAGATATACTATTCCAAAAGTGTCAACTACATCCACACTTTATCAGGCCCGAAATCGGGCCCGAGCAAGAGTATTTTTCCGTTTCACCAAATATCAGGACATCGTTTACAATATTTGAAATGTAAAAAAAATGGTCGTTAAGAAAAAATATCAAACATTGAATATTTTTGACAGTTGGAGACAAAGTATTTTTTTACATTTTAAATATTGTTAACCCTACCCTTCCCGTTTTCGGGCCCGAAATCGGGACTGGGCTATAACCGCCAAAATCGAAGTTCGTCAATTGCGGGCGTTTTTCTCTTGTCACTCTAATTTTATTAGGTCTTAGTGAGAGTAAAAGAGAAAGATCCACGCAATTTGCTATTTTGGGTTTCGCGGTAAGCCCCCTGATTTCGGGCCCGATATCGGGAAGTGTGGTTGTAATTGGCGCTTTAATCAATAATCTCTAGTTTGGTTATAAACTTCTTGCATTACATTGTTTACTTGAATATTTTTGATAAAAACATATTTTATTTTTAATAGGTATTTAATATTGTTTATTATAGTTTTCATTATATAGCGTTAAAATTTTATTACAACCAATTTCAACTCAAAAACCTTAATGATCAAAATTTTACTCTGGCAACTGTAACTATGTCAAAATTAAAAAGTTATCACTGTCATTAACCGCTTGAAAAAAAACCAACGCGCTTCGCTTCTCTTTTGGAATTTATGGTACTGTAACAAGGCTTCCTTTTGTGTCTCGCCCCGTGAATGTTGTAAAATTTGGTGCAAATCATATCAACAATGCACAATTAAAGCTTCTATAACGACGGGCCGCGCGTACACGAATTTGATTACACGTACCCGTTATTACGGATCAATATCGAAGTTGCGTTGCGTCGCGATGCTGTGATAGCGTCGCTCATTAAATGGAGGCAAAATCAGGTTCAGGCGGTGGCGTTCACCATCATTGGATGAAAAGCATGATGGAGCCGGCCGGTGGCGAGAAATCTAGCGATAATCGTCAATCGGTGAAGCGAGAGAAAATGGCGGAAGCCTACAACGGGTCTGAAGTCAATTACTCGCAAAGTGATTCTCGGTTCCGCTGCGACGTATGTGATCTGACGTTTGAAGGAATGGAGTATTTGATGCTGCACAAGAAATTTCACGGGAATGATAAAGATTCCGGGCCAGTTTCTCGTGATCCCGAGCCGCAGAGTCACAAGGAAACAGCGAAGAAACGTCGTAAATTCCGGTGTGACCAGTGCGACGTCAAAGTCAACAGTCAGTACCACTTGGACATACACCGCAGTAAGCATGAGGGTGTCACCTCCAAGAAGTACATTTGCGAGGTATGCGATCGCAGTTTCGTGGCAGCTCAGTTCTTAAAATCACACATGCAAACTCACTCGGCAACCAGCACTATTAATTGTGAGATTTGCAACAAAAATTTTACCGGTCAAGCTTATTTGAAGCTCCACATGCAGCTACATAACGATATAAAGAAGTTCAAATGCTCTAAATGCGATGAGATGTTTCCGACTAAGAACTGTCTTAAAGTTCACATGAAGAAACATACAAAGGTGAAGAATTTCAAGTGCGATATATGCAGCAAGCTGTTCGTTTCGAAGATAACGATGGAGAAACATAAGCTAACGCATGAGGGGCAGCCTGTAGACTGTCTGGTTAAGTGTCCGCAGTGTGACCGTACGATGCACTCTTCACTTCTGCGCACACACATGGCCCGTGCTCATCCTCCGAATATTGATGATGATGTAAAACGGCCCTATAAATGCTCGACATGCGGAAAGTCATTTATCGTAAAGATCAACTTGAATCTGCATATACGCGTCTGCCACCCAGACCTAGCTGAACCGGAAGAAGAAGAGGAAGATGTTATGACAGATAACTCTTAGTTTTATTTCTTAAATCTGTAACCTATCATGTATTGGATATAATTATACTTTTTTATTCTAACCATTAGGAGTTGTTTTTCTTTACCTGGTAATGACCTTGTTTTTTCTGTTGGATGAGTCATTGAATGCAAAAACAAACTGGCCACACTAATGACGTGTAGATGTTCAAAATACTGCAGATGAACTTCTAAGTATTCAAGACAACAATTTAAAAAAAAAAAAAACTGTTTTTAGCCTAGTTGGTAATGTCCGTGCCTTCTACTAGTAAGTGTGTGCATATAAGTATTATATTGTGACATTTTCAACCAAAAGGTATCTTGTTGGTTGATTTAAAATTTAGCTATATGGAAAGAGCACCATATTGTACCGGCAATAAGTACCCTTTTAGTTAAAAATGGCACTATTTATCTTCATTAAGTAAGCCTTATTGAGCTTAAGGTACTTGGTAAATTCGTGTAAGATTGCCCTTATTATATTAAATATACTATATATTAAATATAATAAGGACTAAGCGTACAATTATTATTATTATTATTAGAGCTTCAATATTCCACAGAGAATTTTATCGTTTGATATATATATTTATAAATATTAATTTTTATTTTTTAATAATAATAATAAAAGCGTACAATGTATACACTTACCTTTTCTGTGTGTTTCATTAATCATAATATAGTCAATATTATAACATTATTATGATTGTTCTGTCTCGTTTTAAAAATTAACTTTATTGTGTATGTGTTAAGGTTGAATTTTAAATCCAATTTAATTGTCAAGTCTGTTACTTTATTGTTTAGCCTAAGAGGGTAACTACTTTGAAATGTTTGCCCCACGCTTCATTTGCCGAATTCGCATCGCACGAATTTTTTCAGAAATCTTTAAGTTTTACAAACTTAAAAAGGACACATGTAGAAGCCATTAGATTAGGTTAGATTGGTGACCTTTTCAGAAATTTCAACGGTTTTCAAAAAATAAGACGTTTGGTCAAATTAAAATTTTGGGGTTTAATTAATCTGAATTTAAATTTTTGAAGTTAAGATAGGTAACCGTTAAGTGCATTTGTGTCTAATATTTTTTTTTAGGTAAATCTAATAAACGTCTCTAATAGCAACGATTTATTAGACGTCTTTAAAGGTGCAATTTTCAACTACTTATATTTAAAAAAAATGTAAATCAATGAAAACCTGTAATGCAGGCAGGAATAAAGGTACTTTATACAACCGTTTATAATAATAAAACAATTATTTTCCCTTTAACTTATCTTATATTTTATCATGAATAAATAGAATAATATTTTTTTAATATACATTTATTGCGAGTACAACGCCGCTACAGTCTCCTTTTTGTCTTCCTCTTTAACTTCCTGCTCCCCTTCTTTGCTTTCTTCCGCTTTACTTTCTTCTTCTTTCTTTGCGGCATCAGCCTCGGCTTTTTTCTGAGCTTCCTCTGCTGCTTGCTGTAAAAAAAAATTCATTGTATTACTACTCACCACTAGATGGCGCTATTATCAAAAGTGAAATTCATGCAAGTTATATGTAGTGAAAGCGACTTCAATTTGTTAATCGCAGTAGGTACAGTCGAGTTCATAAATATGTATAATTTTTTTCACCATATTGCAATGGATTAAAATGAAGAAATGTATACATATTTATGAACTCGACTAAACAGTGTCCGTCACTCACGGGCTCATGCGTATAGCACCATCCCATTAACACTGTTTTTTCAAATGAAGTCTATTATAAATTATTTCTAAGAAACAGAAACGTCTGCGAACGATGCTATTAAGACAGTAATTTTTCCACTTAAAAAAAATTATGTCTTATAGGTATTATAATGTATACAGTAGTGTGATTACTTAGAAAACACAAAAAGAAATACTTATTTAATAAAATAATTTGATTTATAGTTGACAGCCAGACTTCTAACCCCCATTAAAAAAAATCTCACCTTAGCCTTCAATATATCCTCATCCTTCTTCTGCTGTAGCGTCTGGCTGACCTCCCTGATCACGGCCAGCTGTTCCAGCTGCTCCTCCCGCAGCTTATCGTAGACCTGAACGACCGGTACATCCTTGTCCAGGTTTAGGAGGAATTGGTCGAAGCGGCTGCGGAGCGTGATGAAACGCTCGGGAGTAACGGTGGTGAAGTAGCGGCTGTGCTTGCCTATTGATGCTGCCGTGGTAGTCATTCTGAAGAACAAAAAAATTATCATTCATCTTATGGAGGGCAGAGGTAACTTATCTCCCCTATGGGAGAACTGTTGCTAAAGTGTCCAGCTGGCAGCTGTAAATAATAGTTCGGAATGTCTCCGGTGGCGCTAGGGTAGCACAAGTACATAACATGAACTTAGACGTTATTGACGGAGTGAAGTGCGCTGTCAGAGATTTGTTCTTTTTTTAACAAATTAAAAAAAAATCCGCGATGTTTTTTAGCGCCACCTATTTAAGGTTTTTTGATGGACACTTTTTATACAAATAGATTGTTCTCCATTCCTCTACCCTCCAAGATGTGTCAATACGAAGACAATTTCGTGGTTCGAATTTGACACTTAAACGAGATGGCGCCTGTACGGATCCGAAAATTAAGAGTGGTAACTCCATAACGCCAAATCGACTACTTGACGTTAGATGTCGATTGTCGACTACGAAATAACTCGCGTTTTGGTAATAAAACTGATGGAATTACCACGCTTTCCTTACTTATATTTCTCTATGTTAGTATGTACAGTCAAAAGATTTAATTTGTGTCCCATTTCGTTCCTTGTCCCAGTGACGAAGAACATGAAAGTCGCTAGACACCTCATACTATTAAAATTAAAAATTTCGAACCATAATTTACGCTTAATAAAACAAAAACGCTTACCTGATTTTCTTTGTACACAAGACACAGACAAGTCAGATATAAAAATACAACTGTTGGATAAAAGTACGTAAATAAATTTTGTTTTCTCATCAAGTCAGGGGTTCGCAACATTTTTTAATTTACTTTAATGCCAGGGATACACTAGGAGACAAATGTCTGCCGACACGTGTCCGACAACGTCGCGCCATGTCACCCGACATCCTTGGCGACACATATATGGTTCAATGTCATATTTTATTATCTGTGAAAACTTGTCAAAAAAAACAGTTTAAGGCACAGTATGTATTATTACTCTATGGTTTACGATAGGTTCTAGTGCTGGCGACAGAACATTGCAGTAATACCCCTCATAGGGATGGCTGGGGGGAATAAGAACAACAACCTTACAATGTGATATATTTGTCAATTTATTAAAAAAATAACCACACAAATTGTATCATTCGATCGAAAATAATAGTAGTGTATTATACAATTGGGTTGTTTCCATCTACAAATCTTTGGGCAGAATTGTATCCCAACAAATTCTTTTGGATTATAAGAACATGTTTAACTACTTTTAGGGGACCTGTAATGACCATATTTTTGTAAATATTGAATTTAAAATATCTTTACATAATGGATATATACAGATGATAACTATAACTAGCTTATATCTAAAATAGGCCCTTGAGGCATTCTACCAAGGATGCTGGCGGCATTTCCTCGTTGTATCGCAATACTGATACGTTGTGCGAGGAAGCCGCCAGCTCTTCGGTCACCAGTTACGTCAATCAAATATCTTTTGGCACACGTCACGTGACCAAACTCGAAACTTCATTGAAGATTGTGATGACGTCACAACTCTCGGATTGACACTGTTGACAGTTAGGCGATAAACAACAAATGTATGTAGTTGTGTCAAACCGTAAACTGTGACGTCACACAATTTTCGAAGAGCGTTATGGGCGCGAAAGCATCTGTCAAAATATATTTTGTTAATTTAACATATTTAAAGCCGTTTTTAGTATAAAAGTTGAATTTTAGGGCAACTTTTAGGTAATACTAGCGTTTCAAAAAATTGGAAACAATCCTATTTAGGTAGTTATTACTTTAGTTTTGTTTTTGCAATTTCCTGAATAAATAAAATAAATTAAGAAATAGTCAGGTAAATCTCATTTTTAGTTTTGTCCCTATTCACCACTGCAAATCCTACTTAACCCGGTTGACGGTACTAAACCTAACCGTTTATCTTCAGATGGGACATACGCTTGTTAGTCACAATCATTATCAAAAAATGTTGGCTACAACTGGGATCAAAAGTTCCTCTAATTAATAAAACTTCAGGGCATTAATTATAAGTTCAATGGGTATCATTATTAGCATAAAAATAAACTTGCTAATGGCGCTCCCGCATAAATAACTTCACGTAGACATAACGGTATTTTATGTATATTCAGCGGTAGCATCATGGTTCCATTTTTATCACTTGTCACTATGCCTGTCACTTTCGCGCTTACATACTTGTTAGAACGTGACAGGTAAGGTGACAAATGATAAAGAGCCGACCATTACCCCTACAGTAGGGCTAAGATGGTCGGCTGTTTATCATTTGTCACCATGCCTGTCACGTTCTAACATGTACGTCAGTGCGAAACTGACGGGCATAGTGACAGGTGATAAAAATGGAACCATGCTGCTACCGCTGGTTTGTATATAAAAATAAGATTTTGTTTATTATTAATTATTTTTATTTCTGTTTGTATTAAGTTTGTATTTAAGACTTCTATTGGTTGTTTTTATTTTTATGCCTATAATATAACATTTTATTTTATTTATAAGATATTATCAAAGATAATTTGAAATAGAGAATTGTCAAAGAAAACTTATTAGCCGCAGTTAATTTACTGCAATCTTTCGACACATTATTAAAAATTTTAGAACGCCATTTGACTTTGATCCTTATTATTGAACTGATATGTGTTAAATATGAAAAAGTGGCTCCATCTTATAGATCATAGGCTAAAGATAATCCACCTCTATTGCAAATTCTCTTTGATATTATTTATAGAAAGTTTATCGTAATAATGATAATGTATTGGGATTTTAGCCCGCTGTTTGTGCTTTACTATACAGTAATAATTAATGCCATAAAGTTGAAATAAAATATGAATAAATCACAAAGAACGTGACGTTTTTTTATAAGATGCGAATGTGGTAAGTGCCTAATTGTTGCGTAGTACTTTTTATATAGATGAATAATTAAGTTCGTTTGTTTGTAGGGTTCCGTACCAAAAAGGTACAAAAGGAACCCTTATGATGCGACTCTGTCCGTCCGACCGTCCGTCCATCCGTCCATCCGTCCGTCTGTCTGTCTGTCTGTCTGTCTGTCTGTCTGTCTGTCTGTCTGTCTGTCTGTCTGTCTGTCTGTCTGTCTGTCTGTCTGTCTGTCTGTCTGTATGTATGTCTGTCTGTCTGTCTGTCACATCGCAAAATATCGCGAGAACCACTTAAGCTATCGATTTGATATTTGTAATAGTTATGAACAACGCTTACCCAGACACATTGACAGTATTATTCTTTCTTTTATTTTTATAAACTATGAAAAATACCCAATAGGAAGAGGGGGCAAAATTTATGACGGAAAATATAAAAATAATACCCCCCCCCCCCCCCCCAATCTCCGAAGTTTACCGAATAAAATTTATGAAATTATAAATTTTACAGGAAAAATATAATCAGACCTCTGTCTTAGTAACTTTTTTAAATAACAAAAACTTTCCGATTTCAGTCAGTCAGTATCTCAATAATACTAACTAATTTAGTATGCAATTTAATCAACTTTACGTGTGTTGTTTATTATACTTGAAATTTTTATGAGATTACAGACACCTAATTTCAAATAAAAAAAAAAAAAAAAATTTAAAATCGGTTTTCATGATAGATAATTAATAATTATCCTCAAATAAACAACATACGCCCATTACATCGCGCAAATTAGTTACACAATTTGCCGGTAGATGGGGCTGTACACAATTATACTTAGTACAGGTACTTCTGATAAGAAGTCTTTCGCTTTTAAAGTTACAAGAGTCATAGTTAGGTTTAAAGTTTGTACGGAACTCTCAAACTTACCCAACTTTATAAAAATCAGACCAAAGAAAATTACAGCAAATCAAAAACGCCCTCTGAATTATTTCTAACAGTGACGTTCTCAAAGACCGTGCTAACCAAAGAGTAAAGTAAGGTGCAAACGCAATCTATGTGTGTCAGTATTGACATAGAAAAAAAGAGACATCATCCGGCCTCCATAATCATAAAACAATATTTTCTTTAATTTAATATTAATTTCAAGTTTAAAGCAGAAATAAATAAAAATGAATAACAATATGAAGAAAAAAAATAGTCAAAACATAACCGACTATTATATACAAATTTTAAATCAACAAGACATTATGATTATGATGAATATATCCTAAATTAATAAAATATATATTTGCTTTAAATGTACTTTAAATATACAATATCTTCATTAATACTACTATCACTAAAAACGAATTAAATAGTATGTGTTAAAATAAAATGCGTGAAACGAAACGCAAAACCACCCCTGCGAGGCTAATGACTCACTCTTCACCCTCGTCCGATCGCTCCCGAGCCTCCCCGAGCCCCCTCGGCCCGCGCGCTCCGTGCCGCACCGAAAACACACCAAATTCACAATTATTATGTAACACACATAAGTTTTTTAATAAAAAAAATATCAAGTGAAATGTCTGTGACGGAACGGCGCGTTCAATCGTTCGCGGGTGTTGTTAAATTAGTTTTAAATACATACTTTAGTGAAAACAGATATTGATTTTCTCGTGACGTCCCGTGAATGCGGACTGTGTTATTACAGTGTACATATTCGTATATATGTAGTGTAATTTATTTATAGTAAGTGCAACGAAGTGTTTATATAAAATATATTACGAAAAAACTCGGAGCATAATAGAAATATCAGTGCCTTTACAATTTTTTTTTTTCATTTTTAAAATCGATCATAAACGCATTTTAATTTGATTAAAATATTTAGTTTTCTTTTTAAATGCAGGTCTAAAATAATTTAAAAATAAACATACTTTTAATAGACGCCATATTTATATCAAATAAAGCAAAATACGAATTAAAATTTAGTTATTTGTATTTAGTTTCTGCGACTTAAAATATTAGGCATCAATTTTCGATCGATAGCTCAAGCTAAACCTAGACGTAGGTGGTTCTATTTTTAACTTGGAATCGCACTATCTATGGTTTTGCGTATGTCTTGCAAGTATATCGAACATCACTACATATCTAGCACTAGTTTATATTTATTACATTTACTAAATCCATGGCCTAAGACAGTAAATCCCCGCAAACAATGCATTATTGTAAATAAGTGCTATAAAAATTATATTGAAGAAATCAAACTAACCTTTCAAGCAATTCCAAGTACCTGTCACCAAAATGTAGTATACTGGCGTTTACTGTCCATATATTTAAAGTTAATTTCATTTATATAGTTCTACCTATTTCAATACAAATTCTAGGTAACCGTACGTCATATTTTAAAATAATTTAATAACAATAACGACGACAAAATAGTTTCGACGTAGAAAATGTGAGCATTTAAAATGTCAGTGTATTACCGCATATAACGTTTACTATAAGTACTTATCTAATTAAATTTGTAATTATATATGTGTATCTAATTGCGTATGTGTATATGTAATAATATTTACTACAATACGAAGTTAACAATATAAGGGAAAGTGTTTAGAAATTCCCAGTGTTATAAGTGTTATAAAATAATCATCAGTTGCAATGGTCCCTCGAACCGGATTTCCACAAGTGGTGTTTTAAAGTTTCAATTTATATCTGAAGCGTGTATAAAGGTAATAAATAAATATTAAACGAAATTATTACATAAATTGACTAAATCCCACGGTAAGCTCAATAAGGCTTGTACTGTGGGTACTTAGACAACCATATATACAATATATAAATATTTATAAACACATAGAAAACACCCCTGACTCAGGAATAAATATCTCTCGTAGCTCGTAGCAAGCTTAGCAATATTGAACCCGAATTTAGATTTAATAAATCCGATACCGATACCTTTTTGGATGGGTTTAAAACCCAGCCAGAAATATGATCATTCTCAAGAGGTATGTCAGTTTAGTATGGAAAAATTAGTTCAAATTAAATGCCGCAATATGGCGCGTGCTCATATATTACTGCAGGCTTTACGAGCAAGTGTACAAGATATGATAAATGTAAAAAAATGTCTATGGGCTTTGTATTAGGATTCCATTATCTACTATGGGTAATAATATGAATTAAAGGAAATGAGATTACTAATGATAGGATTGGAATGAAGGAACGATAGTTAGATTAGTTAGGTAGTAATGAAGTTAGTTTAATTTAATCCTACTTTCAGTACGGATTAATAACAAAGTAATACGACGACCAGTTTGGCCTAGTGGGTAGTGACCCTGCCTACGAAGTCGATGGTCCCAGGTTCAAATCCTGGTAAGGGCATTTATTCATGTGATGAGTATGGATATTTGTTCCTGAGTCATGGGTGTTTTCTATGTATTTAAGTATTTATAAATATTTATATATTATATATATCGTTGTCTAAGTACCCTCAACAGAAGCCTTATTGAGCTTACTGTGGGACTTAGTCAATTTGTGTAATAATGTCCTATAATAATAAAAAAAAAAAAAAAAAATAACCCTGTATTAACTTGCACTATTTACAGTGTAACGATTGGAATGATGGAATAACAGAAATAAAAGACAGATGATAATGAAGTTATTAACTCATTAAATTTAGATGACACGAGGCATTTCGGAAATTGAGTTATTTATCGTCAAATGACAAAATCAATATTATTTGACGTCAATAATACTTAACAAAAAAGTCTTTTTATACGAATGATACATAATAGGATTAATAGGTACCTATACATTTTTAAATATTAGCGTTACTTTCCTTAATATTTTAACATCATAACCTTGAAACGTATATATGGAATATACATTTTATTGGTAACCTATAAAACTTAAAAACTAAATAAAACTAATCTTAAAATTAATAATTAAAAACTAATCCCCCTGCGGCATGGTGCCGTACACACTGGCAGCATTTCCTCGTTATATCGCAAAATTTATTATTTCTGCGAGGAAGCGGCCAGCTCTACGATCACCGGTGGCGTCTGCTAATTTTTTAGCTAATTCCTTAAATAGTGTAGACGCATTTGGACCCCACGGGCCAAGGGTATCGACGCCAAAAGGTACGAAATCGATATATACAATATACATTTTATTTACAGTAACAATATACATAATGGACATATACGCATATATTAGCTTACAATATTTTAATGTAACTACTTAATCTATTTAACACTAAAAAGCACCTTAAAATAAATTACCTCGCTTGGCAAGTACTAGTACTTAGCAAGTCTCCGCACAAAGACAGTTAATACCCTACCAGCCTGCATACCTAGTAACATTGGAAGCGAGCCAAGTAGTCTACCGCCTTACGAATTGAAGACGTGAAGGAGAAAATTGCTATCTGAAAACGATTTTTTATCGTATTCACAAGATGTTGGGTCACGTAACATATAAGGGCACTCAGATAAAAGTTTTTTATTTTAAATAAAAAAAAATAAAAAACTAAAAACTAAATAGTTTTTACAAAAAAAATTTTCGTGTTCTGATCAGGAAAAAGTAAAAGCATAAAAACGACGACGCGATATTTTTTTTTTCTATAGGGCATGGTCGGCTATGTCTGGCCGACGACCCTCTATACAAAGGCCAAAATTTAGTTTGGGTAAATATGTCAATACCGAATACAATTTTTTATTGGTAAAATAAATGTGCATTTTACAAGTAAATATAAAACACAAACTTAAGTAATAATTATAGATTCCTTAAAAAAATCAATAATCATTTTCGTTTCACAGTGCTGGGTCAATAATATTTGGTCAAGGTTATACACATAAACTCATCATTGAGTAGCATGCGTGGTCAATAAGCAATAATGTAGGATTTTTTTTAATTGAGTCACTTTTCGAGCCCTGATAATTCTTACCTAGTTAGTAACAGTAAAACACTTTATAAGTACAAAAAAGAAACAAAACAGGTTAAAATACATATCAGGGATCTCTTCCAGTTAACCTTCAATTAATAATAAAGGCACTGACTTTCTATTCTGCGCTATAACGTTAGAGCTAGACCAAGCTAACTAAGCAGCGATTTTGACAGCGCAGACTGTGCAAGTGTTATTTTAAACGTATATGTTATAAAACTTTGACGTTTAAAATAACACTTGTGAAGTCTGTGATGCCAGAATCGCTGACAACTTAGCTTGTTCTAACTCTATACCTTTTGAAATAGACGTATATTTCCAGTGATCAAACAGTTATGATAAGATTAAAAAGCAAGCCGCAGACGCCAAAATGAGGCTCTGACCGCCAGCATGGAGACCACGACGGAGGCCTACCAGTATGTGGGGCCCTTTCGACTGGAGAAGACCCTGGGAAAGGGGCAGACAGGTGAGCCTTTGCTTTATGAACAGTTGCAGTATTTATAGTATTATAAGAGTTAGGAGCATTCAAAAAATTGTATAATACCTATTTCTCGAAATAAGTCGAAATTTGTCCAGACTAAATCTAACTTTATCCACTTCAATAACAGCCTTAACAATATCGCAATCAAATTTTTTAATAAATTAAGTACCGACATAAAACAATGCAGTAATCTAAAAACCTTTGATATAAAAGTAAGAGATTATTTTATAAATAGACCATTCTACACTATTGACGAATATTTTGCCAACGCACTTGATTAAATTGTTCTATGGATACATTGTAAGGTTCACTTTTTATTATAATAATATTTGACATTCACCACAAGATTGATGTAATATATTGTAAATAATTGTATATACCCGTATAACTGTATTTGCATGTACATGTACTTATCGCAAATAAAATAACCTGAATCTGAATCTCGCTCCTAATTTTTACAATAACAAAAATCAAAAAATATACATCATATTATATAAAACTATTTTCCGTAATGTCAATATCCAGAGAGGAAAATGGGGACTACTTTTGGGTGGAGAAGCGGCCATCCAGATTCCTCTTAATTTAAAGTATCATTGAAGGAATATGTTTTTACCATATTTTTCTCACTTAAATGTTACATTCCTAAATAAATTGTTAAACTTCCAAAAAAGAAAAATACTTCCTTTTCGTATTTATTAACATTTGTATGTAATTGGATTGCTTAGTTCAAGGGTCGGCAACGCGCATGTAACACCTCTGGAGTTGCGGGCGTCCATAGGCTACGGTGACTGCTTACCATCAGGCGGGCCGTATGCTTGCTTGCCACCGTCGTGGTATAAAAAAAATCTATCTTAAAATTCTCAAAATAGTAAAAAATCTTTTATACTTATTGGGCTAATTTTTCACTGTTTCGCAGCGTAGCAATAAAATTAAATAATTAATTATATGTTCCAATTCTATCAAAATTAAATTAAATTCAGTCCGTTTGTCACATAATTAGCACGCATATAAATTAAATATTATTTTATTTTATTTTTTATTTATTCAGGATTACAACAGCTTATAATAGTAACGTGCAATTTTAAATGTATAAAGTCAAATCGTGATCTTAGTAAATAGTTAAGAAGGTAGTTACAGAATAGTAGGTATACATTAGTGAATATGATTGAGCACTTACTGAGATACAATTAGCTAATCATTATGAACGATAAAAGCCATAAAAAATTGAAAGCAAAGACAGTAAAATAATAAATCGTTGAAATGCGTTCATAATTTTAATGTTGTGTCACGAATGTTTGTAAACGCCATCTAGCGGGTAGTAGCATGTACTAATAATAATTTACTTACTTTTAATTTGCTTTTAATATTATCTCAATATTTTTTAGGGTTCCGTACTCAAAGGATCAAACGGGACCCTATTACTGAGACTTCGCTGTCTGTCCGTCTGTCACCAGGCTGTATCTCATGAACCGTGATAGCTAGACAGTTGAAATTTTCACAGATGATGTATTTCTGTTGCCGCTATAACAATAAATACTAAAAAAGAATAAAATAAATATTTAAGGGGGCTCCCATACAATTTTTTTTTGCCGTTTTTATAAATAATGGTACAGAACCCTTCGTGCGCGAGTCCGACTCGCACTTGCCCGGTTTGTACTATAAAATTGTTAGTAATTAATTAGTAGCAGTACTGATAATTCTGCTACTCGATGCTAGATGTCGACTATAATAATAATCATTTATTAAATCGTATTATTATAGATTGAATTAAATTACGCGAAGTTCCACGAAATCACGAATCCTTTACCTTGATGTGGTCTTGTTCGCACCTGGCTGTTGTAAATCCGCACTTAAGCACTGCACTTTAAGGTTCACTTTACTGTTACTAAACACTGTTACTTTACTACTACTTCACTGTATCACTGTCACTTGATTTTTGGTTACTGACTTGACCATGGAAACTATTTGACTCCATTGTTTTAGGAAAACACATCGTTATCCAGTTTGAATTTTACAAAGCGACATCTAGCGATCAATGCAGTAACTAATTTACAGTATGTACACGTATGCGGCAATTTTAAATCTCATCAAGTCTCGATCGCCATTAAGCAAATTAATTATTACGTTTTACTTTCAACTCCGTATCAAAATTAACCCTTTATACGCTGTTGTTGACTAATTATACCTCTACGTGGGATGGATTTATAAAAATATTCTACGTCCTTCCCCGGGCCTCAAACTGTCAACATGTCCAATTTCATCTAAATCGGTTCAGTGGTTTAAGAGTGAAGATGTGATAGACAGACAGAGTTGCTTTTACATAAAACAATATTAGTGGGGATTACACTTCAGACATTTTTTTGTCTGGGAAAATGAATAAAAACTTTGTAATAAAAAGTTGTTTTTTTATTTATTTGCCGCTTTTTCTGCTTACGGAAATGGCTTGACGAAATGGCTTATAGCTTTCATTTCAAGCATTGCCATTAAAGCCGTCCACCAATAAGAGAAAAGCAAACAAAATACAATATTGAAAATGTTAGCGAAACGTCAGACCGCCGCTAACATTTCCGCTGGTTGAATGTATGTGGGTCACCGATTGTCCAGACAATATTTTCCTCTTTCCAATAATATGGGCCGTTTTATTTAATGTTGTAACTTCGTTTCCTTACTTTCTGTAGCCTTTTTTGTGTCCCACTGCTGGGACGTTAGACGATTGACATTGTTTTTGTCTGAGGAAAAGGAAAAAAATGCTTGAATATGCTTCATGAAAGCATTAAAAACAATAAAATAATTGGATATTAAAAATGTTAGCGAAACGTCAGACCGCCGCCAAACACTTCCGTTGGTTGAATGTATAAATGAATAAATACGCACTATTATTATTAGAAAACACCCGTAACTTAGTAATAAGTCATGATACACACAAATATAGCTTCCATTCCAAGCAATATTGTCATTACAGCCGTTCACCAATAGGAGTAAAGCAAACAAAATACAACATTAAAAATGTTAGCGAAACGTCAGACCGCCGCCAAACACTTCCGTTGGTTGAATGTATGTGGGTCAGCGATCGTCCAGACGATCTTTTCCTCTTTCCAATAATATGGGCCATTATTACTTGTAATATATATATAATAATATGTATTTGTTCCTTCATTTTCTTACTTTCTATAGCCTATATTTGTTACGTAAACTTCAACTCGCTCTTATTTTTATTGTATTACAATTTATAGCAATGAAAATTATTACCAGACATAAATATAAGTATTATATGTTACTTAAATGTACATGTTTAAATTGCCAACGCTGAAATTTTTTCAACGTTAACTTTTTACCTCACAGTCCTCACACCATCACGTCACCACGTCATAGAAGCTAAAAAACCAATTAAAGTATAAATTGGCAAAGGTTTGCACGATTAATTGAGGCAGCCACTACAAATATCACAAATATTGGTGCCAACACACCCAACATTCTAATTGTTACTTTGAAATTGTCGTATCTCATGCTAGTCAAAGTAAAAACGCAGCACCTACATTACATTAAACACTAATCAATATAAACAGGCCCTAAAAATAAATTATTGAATATCTCCAAAATTGACATAATTAGAATACCAGTTTCTTTGATAAAGTTACTTAATTTAAGCTCAATAATGCATCCTTAAAAGTATATCAGAGCGGCCAAGGTGCTCAGAAATATCTGAACGCGTCTGTATTGTCAAGGCACGCTAGAAGGCGACTATAGGTATAACTTTAAATAAAATTCATCATTCACGCTTTTTAATTTTAGATGTGAGATTAGTTACCTACCACCTCTTTCTTTTGACAATGCGAGATACGAGCTTTTCGAAACTAACACAAAGCTCCAAGGAATGTACAGAATAACTCACGTAGCGTGAATGGAATTATAAATGTGGGCCGGATTCCTAGGAGTTTGTGTACAGAGCTGACGGCTGCTATTGTCCTAGATAAAGCTCTCTTTTAGACTACGAGGAGCCGTGAAATGTGGTAATTTGTAAAAAAAAAAACAGTATTAAATTGTTGTTGTTTTAATTAATTTTTATTAGCTCTTTATTTACAATAACAATATACATCAGGGATCGGAAACCGGTATTTTTTGTATGGGAACGAAAACGGTATTTTTTCGTTCTTTGTTAGTTATTTCATTCCTAATCGGGCAATCTAATAATACGAAGTCGTTATCTAAAAACACAACTGAGTCCTACATTTTGAGTATAAAATAAACCGAAATATATGGTTATTTCGATGTTTTTGCAAAAAACCGGTTCCGATCCCTGATATACATAATGGATAAATACAGATTACTACTATAACTAGCTTACATCTAAAATAGGCCCTTGAGACATTGTACCAAGGATGCTGGCGGCATTTCCTCGTTGTTGTATTTAGTTTTCTTTCGTCAGGTTTTGATAAAATCTGGTAAGTTTGAAGAGCTCCTTCATTTTGATCGGATTAAATACGAAATCCTAGTTAGAGATAAAAAATGAATGTAATTACATTAGGATAGGACCTTAGAGAAACAAGAAGTAATAGAGTGCTCACTCCATACATCAGTTTTGGTACCAAAATGCTTATTATTTTCGCAGTCGACATCTAGCATCGAGTAGCGGAACTCTCAGTACTGCTACTCGACAATAGATATCGCAGCAAACAAAAAGTCTAATGCTCACGATTTTCGTAGTTGAAAATAGAGTTCCGGTTACTCTAGTTATAATATAATAATAATTGAATTATTGTCTGTAGAACACGGAAAATCGTCGAGCATTAGACTTTTTGTTTGCCGCGATATCTATTGTCGAGTAGCACTACTGAGAGTTCCGCTACTCTATGCTAGATGTCGACTGCGAAAATAATAAGCATTTTGGTACCAAAACTGATGTATGGAGTGAGCACTCTATTAATTCTTATTTCTCTATGGTCATTAGTGACGCCAGCATCCATTCTCTAAACTCCATACATCAGTTTTCTTACCAAAACGCGGATTGTTTCGCAGCTGACATCTAGCGTCGACTAGCGGAATTATCAGTACTGCTACTTGATAATAGATGTCGCGACGAATGAAAAGTCGAATGCTCAACAATTTTCAGCTTATATTATAACCGGATTAACCGGAACTCTATTTTCAACTCCTTCTGCTTATTTTTTTTTTTTTTTTTTTTATTTAGAACACAAACAGTCACATATACAAATGGATTTGAAGTACAATGTAGAGTACTTAACATACTTAAGAATCATAGACCTGGAGGTTCATTATTAAGTACATAATGTTAACAAACATACCAACAGCATAAAGAAAATGAAATCATTGAAATCATGAGCCATACTTAAATTCTATTTACTAGTCTTCAGAGGAGAAAAAAAAATACAATAAGCAGGTTTGACATTACTGTCTGATTCATTAATTAAATTATCATTTCATTGATTGATATTAGTTCTAAATTGTTGAGCAATACACTTTTCGACAATCGCGACGCAGGTGACATCTATTGTCAGGTAGCGGCACTGATAAATCCGCTACTTACCGCTAATAAATGTCGACTGTGAAACAACCCGCTACTTGTCGCTACATGTCAACTGTGAAATAACCCGCGTTTTGGTAAAGAAACTGATTTATCGAGTAAGCACTAACGCTATCATAATTAAATCATGTTACTAAAATGCTCAATATTTTGTCAACAGGTCTGGTCAAGCTGGGCGTCCACTGCGTCACGGGCAAGAAGGTCGCCATCAAGATCATTAACAGGGAGAAACTTAGCGAATCCGTGCTAATGAAAGTACGTATCTGTTTCATAATGAAAGTACGTATCTGTTTCATAATGAAAGTACGTATCTGTTTCATAATGAAAGTACGTATCTGTTTCATAATGAAAGTACGTATCTGTTTCATAATGAAAGTACGTATCTGTTTCATAATGAAAGTACGTATCTGTTTCATAATGAAAGTACGTATCTGTTTCATAATGAAAGTACGTATCTGTTTCATAACTATTGCGTAGCCGGTTTAGAACTTAGATTTAGATTTAGATTTATTTATTTTCATAACGATAAATTACAGTATAAATTATTCTTATGTTAATCTATATGAATTTACATTATGATCGTCAATGATTTGGCATGCAAACATATAATTATAAAACGTCAATAATAATTATAAAAAAAAAAAAAAAAATAACAAATTCGAAATTACCGTCAAATTAAAAACTACGAAACAAAAGAAACAGGAAAACTAAAAAGAAATAATGGAATACATGTCAAACTAAATATTTATTTATTTTAAACTACTACGGTAGATGTCGCTAGGCGCATATAAAGGATATGGTGGAAATATTCGCTGTCAACGGGTAAGCCTCGGTAGCTCAGCTGGCAGAGCGACATGCTGGTATCTCGGAGTCAGGAGTTCGAGTTTCATTTTTCCTTTATTTCTAAGCATCTTCTTCTTCCTCGCGTTGTCCCGGCATTTTGCCACGGCTCATGGGAGCCTGGGGTCCGCTTGACAACTAATCCCAAGATTTGGCGTAGGCACTAGTTTTTACGAAAGCGACTGCCATCTGACCTTCCAACCCAGAGGGGTAAACTAGGCCTTTTTGGGATTAGTCCGGTTTCCTCACGATGTTTTCCTTCACCGAAAAGCGACTGGTAAATATCAAATGATATTTCGTACGTAAGTTCCGAAAAACTCATTGGTACGAGCCAGGGTTTGAACCCGCGACCTCCGGATTGCAAGTCGCACGCTCTTACCGCTAGGCAACCAGCGCTTCGCCTTTATTTCTAAGCATAATGTTTCATAATTCAACATTTATCGCATCACGGGCAAGGTTACTATTAAGATCTCAATAGGAAGTAACTTAGTAAATCCGTGCTAATGCAAGTACCCACGTATTAATTTATCATTCAACATTTAAAACGTCAAGCCCTTAAAAAATTTCACTACGCTCTAATGACAAAAGTCCGGACATCAGCCTAAAAATCCTGAAGTTTTTTCTTTAAATATGATCCAATGAGCCTCCCACCACTATATGCTGTTAGCTACATCATAACCTTCCCTTTCCTCTGCCCAACTCTAAACTTTTAGCTAACATCAAGTGGTTAGTTAAGTAAAAAACCTTACAAATCTCGGCGAGAAACGGGGTTGCCGGCCGCGTATCCCTATTTGACCTCGCTACGCTCGGCCGTCTATATCTACTTGTCCTGCAACCCTTCGTTTCCCGTCCTCTATAGTAATGTACTATAACACGAACGAAACGAAGCTATAAACGAAATTTCAAAGTTTATTTCGTTTATAGTTTAAATATTGTAAAAAACACAAATTAAAATATTTTTATAAGAAAGTAATTTATTTTGTTCTTAGACCTTAACACTCTCCAAGTTCCCCCGCAATCCACAAAGGCCAAAAATATTATTGGATTAAATTTGTCATTGGTGTTGAAAAGATAAGTTTTGGCGAGCAAAGGCTTAATAAAATCAATGGCTAACTGGCTTAACGGCTGTCATGGAAGCTTAAGGTCATTCTCCAGCGGATTTCTGTCATATTATTGAATTAAAACAAGTAATATTTTTTAACATGTGGGCCGATTTTTAATTTGAGAACAATTTTTTTTTTTCGTTAGATTTGGTTAAATATTTGGCTGGTATGAAGAGCTAGTCATTTCCCGGAAAAAATATATAAATTTACATTGAGTTAAGAAAATATCGTACCTACGTTTCCCAAATTTAGAGGAAGGTTTTTTAGGACAAAAAAACCTTTCTTCCTTGAAATTGCGCTTATTTTGTACCAAATTTTATCGAAATCTAACGGAATAAATATACTTTTTGAGACCCACGATTTTTGAGACCACACACACTTGATAGCTTAACTTTACATTATCTAAAGAAATAATTCTTTTACAAAAAATATCATTTACTTTTATTCTAAAAACGAATGACTCTTAGGTTATTTCGACTCCGAATTACGAGGCATATTAATTAAATAAAAGAAAAAAGTGTCCCCGTTATTTATAAAAATTTTGGGTGTCAGTTTTGTGACTAAAAATGCATGTGAAAATGCGTCACAACTGTCAATTTTTTTTGGACTAATTTGTCCTTTTTTTGATCGCTAGCCATCGTGATTTTATTTATTTATTTAACCTTTATTGCACAATACTAAAATATGTACAAATGGCGGACTTAATTCCTTAAGGCATTCTCTACCAGTCAACCATTGGGCCAAACAGAAACTTACAATTGGTGCGGAAATCAGTACAGAGAGATAAAAGTCACTATCTAAACACCACTATTATAAACAAACATGCATAAATACACAGTATTATAATAAATACAAACAAATACTTATTTTGAGTAGAAATAACCCAAAACTTGGTGGTTTTCCAAAAAAAGTTAATTGTACACTTTTTTCCGAAAATAGGTACTCTTATATTTTCTGCATAAAGTTAAAATGTGCAATTGTTTTTGTTTCAGGTGGAGCGAGAAATAGCAATAATGAAATTAATAGAACACCCACATGTCCTAGGATTATCAGACGTTTATGAAAATAAGAAATACCTGTAAGTACTTTTTTTTTACCAAGGCTTAGTTGTATAACATAGTCTGACGAACACAACTTGTCAGTCAGTAAGAGTAAGAACAAAGTAAAATATACTCATCCCTTTCTTTCGGGTGCTAGTACTAGCGTAAGACAAATAAAGCATTGATTGTCTCTGTCTATGTTTGAAATGAGACAGTCCTGCGGCAAACTATACAAGTTGGCACAACAATACGTTGACCACAAATAATACTACCTATTGTTGATAACTTCTACAAATCTTTGCTTTGCTAAACTAAAACATATCGTAACCAACATATGAATACTCAAAAAATAAAAAGATAACCAATTTTTTACAAAAATATAATCAATATTAACTGCATGACTTTCAATTCCAAGAAAGATGAGGAGGAGTATTCGGTTGTGGTTATTTGATTTTCTATGTATTTTCGCAGATTATATATAAACCTACATTCGATTTCAAATATAGATACCAATACCATATTCCTCTTTACTATTAACGAAAAATAATACACAATATAATCCATTTAATCCGCTTCTTGGCAACAAAACAAGCCTGATTACTACATCATAAATAAGAATTGCATTTATAATAAAAAAATACAAGTTAACTTGTAACTTCTGTAAGATATATGGACAAGAAAAGGGTTAATTTTACGAAATACCTACGTAATGTCATCTACTCACCAAAAGATGGCGCTAACATCAAACTTCCGTTAGTGGTGTCTTTTTACGAGGACTCAAAAAGAACACAAGCCCAATAAAATTAAAATTAAATTATCATTTATTTCAGATCTTTACAATCCATAGATTTTGTTAGTTTATCTAAGCTACGTACCTAATAACTAGTGTTAGTATTTACTAATTACAACTAAACTAAACTAAAAAGTAACAAAACAACGTACAGGTCGCCCAGTCACAACTACCAGGTGCCTCCATATTCGACAGTCGCATCTATCGGATAATACTTTCAGGAAGCTGTTGGGACTGAATAAAGACTCCACCAACAATTTTGTAGGCTGTATCTTAATACTAGTAACAGTAAAGAAAAAAACCGTTATGCTATGGTCACAGAGAAATAAGTAAGTAACATAGAGTGCTAACTGCATACATCAGTTTTGTAGCAGTACTGATAATTCCGCTACTCGATTCTAGATGTCGCCTACGAAAATAATAAGCGTTTTGGTACCAAAACTGATGTATGGAGAGAGGACTCTATGTTACTTATTTCGCTATGGTACGGTGCAGCTAACTGAGCATGCAAGCAAATGCATTTTGAATTTTTTCGTAAAAATAATGAGAGTTCTCTGAAAAGGACCTAAGTCTACTAAAGACTCGGGCCTCTAACGTTGAAAATAACGAGTCTGAAAAACACAATCAAGTCTTAAAGCAGGGCGGCTACCGGCAAAATCCAAATTCGTCAATTGCGGGCATTTTGCTCTGTCACTCTAATTACGTTTTAGTGAGAGTAAAAGGGAAAGATCCCCGCAATTTGCGAATTGCGGTTTTTGCGGTAGGCCCCCAGATGACTCTAACAACTCAAGTTTTAACCAACACTATCTGTCACAGGTACCTGGTGCTGGAGCATGTAAGCGGAGGCGAGCTGTTCGACTACCTGGTGAAGAAAGGCCGGCTGACGCCCAAGGAGGCGCGGAGGTTCTTTAGGCAGATCATATCCGCTCTCGACTTCTGTCATAGCCATTCTATATGGTAAGTTTTTACGATTTTTTTGCCGAATGCGATCCAATCCAAATTATTGGATTTGTTCCCTAATTGTACCATCATATGACTTCAATTTATATTGTGTCTTAATTTTTACCACAACTTACAACTAACAATTTACATTAAAACAATAGAGAAAAATCATGGCCGCACCATCTTTCACGCTATAGCGTAATCCCGTAAGGGCAGTGGAGCGACACTCCTTTCGGGTATTCTCGGCTCCGTCCGGCTCAGCATTGCTTCGAGCAATTATTAGGGTTCCACAACTTGACGTCTCTATGCGTGCACGAACACAGATAATGACTGGAATTTTGACAACCCTAAATAGCCGAAAGGGATAGTTCCATACATTAGAAAGTGACAGCATGATTCGTCCCTGAATCGCTGTCAAACTTCGGTTTTGTAGGAAGTGTTCATTTCTGTACGATAATACTATTATTTATTCGGTAAGGGATTCGTACAAGCACGCATCAAGCACGTACTGCTCACCCTTAACCCTTTACCCCCTTATTCATAAACGTCTACTAAAGTTACGATGCCGCTAATAATCATTTGTCCCTTTCCATCATACCAATACGTCGGAAAGGGACAAACGATTATTAGCGGCATCGTAACTTTAGTAGACGTTTATGAATAAGGGGGTTTGAGTTTGTCAAAGACGCCTAGACTATCAAAGATTGCATAATATTAATATATACGAACGGGTTTCGCCATGGCCGGGTGGCCTTAGAGGCTCGGGGCGTTAGCCACGTAAGCTGAAGACGATGGTTCGATTCCGGGCTCGGCCACTGGGAGATTTGGTCGCTTTTTCTCTAGTTTATGATATAAATTTTACATTTCTGTTACAGCCACCGCGACCTAAAGCCCGAGAACCTATTGCTAGACGAACGGAACAACATCAAAATAGCAGACTTCGGCATGGCTTCTCTACAGCCCGCCGGTTCAATGTTAGAAACGTCATGTGGAAGTCCGCATTACGCCTGTCCTGAAGTTATACGGGTAAGTTTACTAAGATATTACGTATGAGAGTTGTGACAGCGACATCTAGTGGAGATTTTGATCATCGTTTCGGCATAACATCTCTACAGCCCGCCGGTTCCATGTTAGATACATCATGTGGGAGTCCGCATTACGCCTGTCCTGAAGTTATACGGGTAAGTCTACTACGATACTACGTGTGAGACATGTGACAGCGACATCTAGTGGAGATTTTGATCATTATTTCGGCATAGTATCTCTACAACCAGTCGGTTCCATGTTAGAAACGTCATATGGGAGTCCTCATTACGCCGGTCCTGAAGTTATACGGGTAAGTTAGAGTTGTGACAGCGACATCTAGTGGAGATTTTGATCATTATTTCGGCATATTATCTCTACAACCAGTCGGTTCCATGTTAGAAACGTCATATGGGAGTCCTCATTACGCCGGTCCTGAAGTTATACGGGTAAGTTAGAGTTGTGACAGCGACATCTAGTGGAGATTTTGATCATTATTTCGGCATATTATCTCTACAACCAGTCGGTTCCATGTTAGAAACGTCATATGGGAGTCCTCATTACGCCGGTCCTGAAGTTATACGGGTAAGTTAGAGTTGTGACAGCGACATCTAGTGGAGATTTTTATCATTATTTCGACATAGCATCTCTACAGCCGGCTGGTTCCATGTTCAAGACGCCAAGTGGGTGTTCGCATTACGCCCAAAGAGTAAAGTAAGTATATAATTACGCCTGTCCTGAAGTTATACGGGTAAGTCACTGTTGCAGCAAGCAAGAACTTTACCCAGTGTCACGGCAGGTTTTTACATAAGCTTTTATTTAACTTACAAATGTAACTATGTATAGGTAAAAAACTTAAGTAAATAACCTGTTGTATGTAGTTGTGACGGGTTCGAATAGACAATACATGTTTAAAAGACACACACAAACAAAACAAATGTCTATTCGAACTCGTCACAACTACATACAACAGAAAAAAAAGGTGACTTACTTAAGTTTTTTACCTATACCTATGTTTGTACGGATCAAATCTTGCAAGATAAATTTAGCCCCCTTTCCCGGTTTCCGATGAAACTTAAACTTTGCATACATATGTAAGTCGGGTGACAATGCAATATTATGGTACCTTAGAGCTAATCTGATGATGGAGACAGGAGGTACCCATAGGAAATCTGTGATAAAACAACGCAACCTAGTTGTGATGGTGTTTTTTGAATTGTCTTAATGAGTATTAGTTGCCTATGGAAAGTAAAGTACAGACAGCGATAAAAGCTTGTACTAACAATGTTTTTTTTTACCAAAAACTTATTTTTTTATTCTCGAATGTTCGATGCGTGACGTCTATCTCTCAAAAATAAAATCCGGTTTGAAGGTACAACCACAAATTACGAAGATACCACGTGAGTGTCAGTTTTTACAGCGATATCTAGTAAAGTTTTTGATGAATTAGTTATAGTATAGATTAATTTCTAGATAGTGAACTTTGGCATGACGTCTCTTCAACTGATTCTATGTCTACGCAAAGAGAATTAAGAAGACCAAGAGTGCTCAGTCCATGCAACGGTTTTGTTGCATGCAATATTTTTTTAATTATAACAAAAGATAAAAAAAAAATTTTTAACAAATGTTCTTTGCAATAATCGACAACAAAAAGAAACACACTGTGTTAATCTTTGGCAGTGTTTTTGACAATTTGTTCGAAATATTTGATAATGACGACATTTTTCAAAAGTCAGAAGCTTATTAGTGTCATAAATAAAAAAGATAATCAAAAAGGTCGAAGAAGATTCCATACTATTCTTTGAGGATATTACCTTAGGACAGGGGTTCCCAAAGTGTGCGCCGCGGCGCCCTGGTGCGCCGTAGAAAGTAAAGAGGGGCGCCGTGAGTTCTGTCATTATCCGAAACCACAAATATTCGCGGGTACCTATTTGAGCGCTCGCATCGGTAAATAATATAGCGTCGTGTCACTCTTTTTCGACCGTGATTTTAAATTTACAAGGGCGCCGTTGCAAAATACTAGACTTGTAACTGCGCCGCAGGTTGAAAAAGATTGGGAAACCCTGCCTTAGGAGCTACTAACACATACAGGCTGCTCCAAAGTAAATAAAAAATGGTAATTTGTTAATTTCTTCGAAACCGCTACCTACACCGTTTGTTATGATACTTTGTACACTGGTTCTAAATACCTTAATGCATATGTACAATTCGGCTTTGTCCAATGGCTAGGGACACACTGTATATATAAATTAAATAAAAATATGTTCCATAATGTCAGTATCTAGAGGAAAATGGGGACTACGTTTGTATGGAGAAGCGGTCCCCTTTCCTCTTAATACTAACTTTGTTATCTCATTATTACTTGAAACTACTGAAGCGATTTTCATGAATCAGATGTTGATACCATGTAAAAAGTGGGTTGTTAATTACTAAGTTTTTAATAAAAATACCCATAATTATACCGCATAGGGTAATTTATTATACAAACTACGTACAAACAAAATACTGCTAGAAAAGCTACAACTTACTATAAAACTATAATATTCACAAAGTCGTTTCATAACGGGTAATTGGTTTCTTATATAAAATAGTCTAATTCTATATGAGTTACGACACTGATGCGGATGACACGCCGACGTGTATGAGCGAGACAAGGCTATGCACGTATATAGCGATGTTCCGCTCACACACCGGAGCGGCTTGCTAATCCCCATCCAATGAAGACCGCCATATTGCTTGACAAATACCACGCTAACTTTGCAGTGAGAATGTATACATATTCCTATCTCCATACTCGAAATATCACTTGGCATGAAAACTTAGCGTGTTCCGACTTTAACTCTATGGTCGATACACAATACACTTTATTGCACACCTCACAGTTTACAATACATTATACAGGAACAGAAACAATTGAATAGAGGTAACAACAGGTTTTAGGGCGTCCGCTAGCGGGCCCGGTTACATGAAGCGGGTTAACGAAAAATAGTATGTAATAATATAACTACCAAATAACTATACCCTACTCATAGTGTTGTGTTCCTGTCGGTGAATAAGGCTGCCAGAGCTCAACGAGGGTGCGCACTGTTAGGGTCGGCAACGCGCATGGCGTACATAGGCGACGGAGACTGTTTACCATCAGGCGGGCCGTATGCTTGTTTGCCACCGACGTAGTATATAAGAAAAATAGTATGAGCAACGCTAAGTAAACCCACACTAGCGTCTATGTCTAGTCAGCGCCATGGAAAATGGCGTCGTTGCGCAGTTGCGCTAACGTTGCGTCGAGCAGCAGCCATAGAGTTGACTAGACGCCGACGCTCGGGAGACTAATGTGGGGTGTACCTGGGAGCCTGCCACGAAAACCGAAATTCGCATATTGCGGGGATCTTTCTCTTTTACTCTCACTAAGACGTAATTAGAGTGACAGTGAAAAACGCCCGCGAAGGACGAACTTCGATTTTTGTGGTTATATCCCTGATTTGCGCGGACGTGTGCGACAGATTTTATCTATATTGGCACCCGCGTGCGTGCGCCCGCCCACAACAGCGGATGCCCTCATCGTAGTCTTTAAAGACAACGAAATATAGACTTTCGTCTCTAGATATATTTTAACATATTATTCTAATTAAGTACATCATAACACAGCTATATATTTTCCCCCTTATTCATAAACGGGTACTAAAGTTAAGATGCCGGTGATCATCGTTTGTCCCTTTCCATCATACCAATACGTCGGAAAGGGACAAACGATGATCAGCGGCATCGTAACTTTAGTACACGTTTAAGAATAAGGGGGTATGTGTATTCGGAATATAAAGGTTGTTTATTTAGTCACCTGCAATAATTTACGGAAATACTGAGCAACTTTTACTATGGGACCAACCCCGAAATTGCGAAAAAAAAATTTACTCTCCCATACATGGACCCGGGTACGTCCTTAAACTACGTCCAAAAGAGAGGTATGGGCATTGTGAATGTCATCTCGCTTTGTGTGGTAGGGCACAGCCAGTGGATGTCATTCCAGATCTAGAGCAGAGCCCAACTGGGGAAGTACCTCCACCTTACAGAAAACAGCAGCCAAATAACACTAGACCCTACTCATAGTGTTGTGTTCCTGCCGGTGAGTAAGGTTGCCAGAGCTCAACGAGGGGGGGGGGGGGGGGGGTTTAGGGTCGGCAACGCGCATGTAACTCCTCTGGAGTTGCAGGCGTACATAGGCTACGGAGACTGCTTACCATCGGGCGGGCGGTATGGTTGTTTGCCACCGACGTGGTATAAAAAAAAATACAAAATGTCAAGGTCAGACAACCAAAATGTATGAAATAGGCAAACATTTGTTTAATATTGCTAGTATGACCTATATATTCTCCCCGTAAATTATTGCAGGTGACTAAATAAACATCCTGTAGTTGTGTACATATTTTTGAACCTTTCGTCTGTGCACATATATCTACTGACAATATTTAATCAAAACCGTAATCAAAAGTTCCAAGAATCATGATTAAATCAAATGTAACCAATTATTTTAATTTAATTAAACTAAAAAACAATCACCCAATCAATTAAGTAAAAAACTAAATCTATTTTGTTCTTATAAACAATTAAAAATACAAATGCAATCACAGATTAAAAATGTACTGATTAGGTTTTGAGATTTCCTCCAAATTTATACACCATGGCTCTAAGTAACCTGACAGATCATAACAGTGTTTTGGTATCCTAACCCTAAAATAATCAAGAAACTTATATAATATTAACCTTTTGAAAACTTTACGTCTTGACTAAAGACGACACTTAACGCCAAGCGAGCTAATGTAAACCTTACTTGAAAGTGCCAAAGATACTTTGACAGCATCCGCCATAACGCCTATAGTTGTCCTTGGCGCTGTGGGCACAACTAGTAACAACAACATTAAGGTGTTCTTGGCGTTCAAAAGGTTAAAGTAGCTTACTTTTTATTTATCCTGTTTAGGTAACCAGATGTAAATTATTTTTTAAATTAATTAAATGTACAACTTTATTACATATACCAAGCTCCAATCATAGGGATGGTTAACATACGAAAGCAAAATAAAAATTGTTTTATGAACCAAAATAAAATAAAATAAATTATGAAAATCTGCCAAGTATCTCAAGACCACAATGTATAAAATGCGCTTTAATTATATATATTGAAGATCTTAACAAACAAGTAAAGCATGTGTTTATTTGCCACAATTCAATACAACACACTATTATTTAAAGCAAGGTGGACGTAGGCTGATTTGTTCATATTTTCACTTTGATTTTAGGGGGCGTCCATTAATTACGCAGTTTTTGAGGGTTTTTAGGCCCCCCCCCCCCCATTCCCGCTGGTGAGAAGTCGTGAGATTTGTCTCGACCCCGTAAGATCTTTCAAATTTTGTATATTCAGTATAAATGCGTTTGATTTATTAAACAAAACACATTTTGCTTTATTATTTTTATTGAGTAGTAAAAACGACAGCCGACGACGACGCCAAATAACACTAGACCCTACTCATAGTGTTGTGTTCCTGCCGGTGAGTAAGGTTGCCAGAGCTCAACGAGGGGGGGGCGGGTTTAGGGTCGCAACGCGCATGTAACGCCTCTGGAGTTGCAGGCGTACATAGGCTACGGACACTGCTTACCATCAGGCGGGCCGTATGCTTGATTGCCACCGACGTAGTATAAAAAAAAAAACGACGATAGAAAACGACAGGGACCAATATTCATGGATTTTAATATATAGCAGAAGAGCATTTAGTGCAGAAATAATGTTTTGCCTTTTGTGTAGTTACACTAAATGAAAACTGTAGATATGTATATATTTTAAGGTAATTTAAGGCACTTGTTAATATTGTGTGAATGTAAATATGCATGCATACGCTCACCCGTACATTGTTAACTTATTTACTCCTAATTCTCATGTAAGTGAATTGTAAAAAATTCTTATGAGAAATAAAAAAAAATTCTTTAAACCGAAGAGTGTCAGATTTTGGCATATTTTACTTTAAATTTATGTGAATCTCTCAAATTTTTACACTATATTATGCCCGAAAAAAATTATGTGATATATGCCAAGTCTTTCTCTACTATGAAATATCTATACCACAAATCATCCTACTACAACCTCGCCTGTCACAATTTCAACACATATTCATTCATCATCTACCCTTTGTTTCTTGCTAGTATTAGAAGGAGTTTGCGGCGGCGAATGCGTTGTCTCTCTTCTCTTTCCTGAATGTCTGGCGCATCCTGAAGTTCTCTGAGTATTAGCCGACTCCCTATTTGATTCCCGAGTCGGAGAGAACTGTTTTAGCATTTCTACATCATTGAAAATAACTTGAGCGCCACCGCCGCAAGTTGGCACAACATCGCCTTTGTACAGCTTTGTTTCTAGTTCTCCATCTGTGTCTTGCTCTTGAGATATTAAGCAGTATTTCGATGCTTTAGAATTAGCTATGTCTTTGACTGTTGTTAGCTTGTTGACTACTTTGCTGTTACTTATGGAAGGTTTCATAACGGTACCCATTGGGACGAGTTTGTTTGGAGCATGTTCAATCCAACCTCGACCGTCGGCGGATAATGAACGACGGTGCCTAGGGTTGGCAATGGCTACACCGCGTCGAGACGATGCTGGTGTGTCTCTAGTTTCCCGAGTATGAGGTACTGAGCTGAATGGAGTTAGTAAGTGCGCTGGTAAAGCTCTAGGTGTCGACCCTGGAGTGTAGTCTCTTACACTAGTCTGTGCTGCAAACTCTCCAGTATGCTTCGGCTCTATATCACCTCTGTCTAACGCTTCAGCTATAATCCTTAAGCGATTCTCCTTATCTTCTATAGCATTGCGTAATTTCTCTTTTTCAGTATGTATTTCTTTTGCCCGCTCATGTTCTGCTGCTATCTTGTGATTGTATTTTCTTTCTAAGATGCGCTTCATTTTCTCTTTCTCTAGCTTATTCTGGCTTAGCTGTAGCTCTTTATCTTGCAGCTCCCTTTTCAGTGTGCTTGTGTATTCAGTCAGTTCATTCAGTTTCCGTTTGTTAGAAGTCGCTTCATTCTCAGTAGCTGTCAGCCGGTCTTCTAGAGCTCTGATTCTGCGTTCAGATGCTGCTAGCTGTCCTCTTAAAGCAGCATTCTCTCCTCTTACTTCAAGAGACTCTTTCTCTATGTCTATAAGAGCAGCTCTGAATCTCTCATCTTTCAAAGCTTTACTCCGTTTCAAGGTTTCTCTCCGATCTAACCGCATCTCCAAATGGGCCATGAGTTCTTTAATAATGTGGCCAGCTTGTGAGCTATTCAGTTCTAGACTTGGGAAGTCTGGGCCAAGGCTATACACAAGACCTAGGTCTAATTCCAACTCTTTAGCATCAGGTCGACCTAAATTGTCTCTGGCTGTTGCAAATAGTCTGTTAGCCTTACGCCTACCAGATACCAGGCCAATAGAGGCTGCAATATCGTTGACTTGGGCTTTAGTTACTTCTACTTCTGCTGCCATTTCAGCAAACTTCATAACTTGAAGCGTCTCATCATAGTCCTCTGCTCTCGGGTTAGCACATACAATCATACGTACCTGCCCTTCTCCTTCAAAGAAGTTTTTGAACAGGTGAGTGATCTTGGACTCTCTGTATGGTACCATATTTTTTGCCCCAGTAGCTTGGTTCTCTCGTAACACTTCCAGGCACGTTCGGAGCGTCATTAACGACTTATTAATATTGCCAGCCTCTCGTAACCGCTGCCCAGTATTTTTCGTCCGATTTGTCCTTTCGCTGCCAGCTAAGTCAACCAAGCTTATTTGGCTGATGGATAGAAACTTCTTATTCTGTATGATAGCCTCACCTACCTCATCTACGGGTGCCTGCACCAGCCTGATGGTGAAAACCGAATGACTCCGACTTGATTCCGCATTAAGAGTTGTATGAGCCATCCTTTTCCGTTTCAAGCCTAAATAGAATGCATCAAATGCCTCCTCTGCAGACTTAATTTCAATCTCAGTAACACCATGTACATACATGTTCTTTGCTGCATATTCTCTGATGATTTTGGCAGGTAAATTTTTGGACACCGGCGGTCCATCTTCCAGTAAATCAAAGACACTGTTATTGTAGACTTCTACATATGAAACAAACACTGCATACTGGTTGTCTTCATTCAAACCTTCAACCTTTGTAACCTCCATCGAAGCCATTGCTAAGTCTGGGTTCGAGTTGGTTTTCTTCCCCATTTTGAATTTATGTAGCTCCTGCTGTCTTTCCAACATGGCTTCCGCCTCAGACTGAATTTCAAACATATTCATTTTGTCAGGTTTGAACACGTATTTATGCGCCTGGCATTCGTTTATAGTTTTAAATAAGATATTCAGACATCTTGGCAAAATTCCGCAGTTTTGGGGCTCGCCGGTCATTGTGAAGGTTTTCCCGCTGCCGGTGACGCCGTAAGTGAATAATAGACCATTTTTACCTTTGATTAGGCCTTCTACAAGCGGATATGCAACTTTATCGAAGACTTCTTTCTGCGATGTTTCAGGAGGGAAAACTTCTCTGAAAGTGTATTTCATCGACTTGTTGTTCTCATATCTGTAGCTCAAAGCCGTTGCTGGTGGAGTTAGGAGTACTGTTGTCGGGGAAATAATCTTCATGCACGGGATATCGGAGTCTCGTTGCATCGGGCGTAATCTACAGAAAACTTGCACAGGATCGCGCTCGCCGTTCACGTTTTGCTTACTCCGCGCCGGCGTACGCATCTCGTTGATTTTCTGTTTCGATTTGGCGGACTTCATTTTAATTAATGTCCGTTTTTACACTCGTAGTACGATATATCACACTCTGTTTATAAGAATTAACGTTTTACAATTTCGACGGTTATACGAAATCAAAGCAGCCGTTGCCCGTTGATTAAATTAAATGCGAACAAATTTAATATTGTCGGTTCAAGGGTCAGAAGAAGTTTGTCCCTTTTACTCTTGAGCTATTTGCAGTAGGTATCTCTTTCTAATGTTGAAAAGTATGACTCGAGAAACGGGTCGGGTAACATTAAAAATGACGTTTACTAGCGAGGAGTGTTGCAAGCTTTTTAATTGTGCTCCCACACGTTAAACGTTCGCAATGCGTTCAGTTAATCAAATAAACTCTTAGTTAATATTATAAAAACATATTTTGAGATGATTCCAAAGTGCTTTAGTAATGTTTTACCAAGCACTTTATTTTTGAATAAGTGAAAACATTTAGTTGGCAACCTATTATGGCTACAATAAAAAAAACACTCCTTTTCTCAAAATTATGATAATAATAATTAAATTTTTACCGATTACTTAATATCCTGGGGGCCTATCGCGAAAACCGAAATTCGCAAATTGTGGGGATCTTTCTCTTTTACTCTCACTAAGACGTAATTAGAGTGACAGAGATAAATGCCCGTTATTGACTAACTTCGATTTTCGCGTTTATAGCCCTGAATTGTGAAGATTTTGTATTAAAATAAAAATGCTTTAGAATTGTATTGCTAAAATACTATTTATTTTCCATATAATTTTGCGTTAAAAGGGGCGTTTAAGATGTTGCCACTACTATAAAATTTATTTAAATAAGAGATATAATGGATGAATTTGTACCGGAAGTTTATAAACCTTTATTTTATTTTTTTATTTTGATATTGATATAGATTCAAATGGACTTATCGCTTCATATTTTGGAACAAGAACATTGAGTACTTAATTTTATTGTTTCTCATCTAAGTTCAAACATAACGTAACAATTTTATTGATATAGATTGAAATGGAAACTATTTCCTGATATTTTTTACTTAAGAGGCGAGAGTGATTGTGGAGGTTTTAGATTTTGCCATATGGCAGCTCCGTATTTGACAGTGACAGTTTCATTCCCTGTATGTGTACTGTGTAGAGTTGTAATTTGTTTACACTTTACAGTTCAAAATGTTTAATAAGTTTATTTTCATTTATATTTTTAGGGTGAGAAATACGATGGCCGAAGAGCCGACGTGTGGTCGTGTGGCGTCATCCTGTACGCGCTACTCGTCGGCGCCCTGCCGTTTGACGATGATAATCTACGACAGCTACTTGAAAAGGTTTGTTTATTCTTGCTACGTCCAAAACCACTTTAAAAATTATATATGAAAGGTATAAAAGTTGGTTAACTGCAAAATGTAGTCAAATGTTGGCATCAAGATCAGTTTTTAGTCACTTTATGTTGTAAAATCGTTGTTAAAAACCCTTACTTCAACAGTTTTAAGTAAGAATACAAGTCGCAAACTATTGCAATTGTATGAACTTATAAACACTTAAAAGGCCCATAAATTTACCCAAAAATATTACACAATCAGGCTATACCTTGTCATAATTAGGGCTTAGACAGCTTGTTTCGTATTGAAGAACTGAAACAAGAAAAAAGTGTCCATATCTGTTGAATTCTTGCTAACTGCTCGCATATTTTACATACTTTGATGTATACCCCGCGTGCAGTGCGCGAACGATTCGCGAATAGGCGGGTCCACACAGAGCGAGCATACACGCGAGGTAATTTACTTTCGCTCTGTGTGGACCCACCTAATGGTGCTTCAACGGCACCTTCATGGCTTATTTGTCAGAGGGCCTACCGTAAACACCTAAGTTGGCAAGTTGGCATCTCTCCCTTTTACTCCAACAACGGCAAATTAGAGTGAAAGAGAAAGATGCCTACAATTTGCAACTACAATCTGGATGAATCTTAACTACTTACATAATTATAACTTAATCCTGACTGATGACAATGTGTTATGTTATAGGTGAAGCGAGGTGTGTTTCACGTGCCACATTTCGTGCCGCCCGACTGCCAGCAGCTATTGCGTGGCATGATAGAAGTCAACCCGGAGAAGAGAATGACTGTATGTTCATTTTTGAGTTTATTTTATTCAAACAGGCATTGAATTTTAGGCTTAGAGTTTGTGTCACAATATCCAAGTAATGTCCTGAATAAACTACTTGCCACTTATCCAACGAACAAAGTCATTGTTGGCGTTTCACAATCTTCAAATAAGCGTAACTGATAGGTAAATTCCTTTACAACTTAAAGTAGTTTTCTCTGGCAGTTAATTAATTTGTTAATTAGCTCCAATACTTCACTTGGACATTGTGAAACAGGCCCTAACTCATTATAATGTGAACATGGATCCAAATATCAATAAATTGATTTCTAACCTGTATTAATTTTGATTCCTAAATTCACAGTAACAAATTTAGTACCTAATAATGGTAAAATCAAATAGATCCATTTTTTATGTATATGCTCTTAAAATAAGGTGTGTAGTGAATATGTTTATTTTCTTTATAAATCTACACAATATAAAAAGCGCTGGTGGCCTAGCGGTAAGAGCGTGCAACTTGCAATCCGGAGGTCGCGGGTTCAAACCTGGCTCGTACCAATGAGTTTTTCGGAACTTACGTACGAAATATCATTTGATATTTACCAGTCGCTTTTCGGTGAAGGAAAACATTGTGAGGAAACCGGACTAATCCCAACAAGGCCTAGTTTACCCCTCTGGGTTGGAAGGTCAGATGGTAGTCGCTTTCGTAAAAACTAGTGCCTATGCCAAATCTTGGGATTAGTTGTCAAGCAGACCCCAGGCTCCCATGAGCCGTGGCAAAATGCCGGGACAACGCGAGGAAGAAGAAGAAGAAATCTACACAATATATCTCAGTTATTTTGTTAGAAAAAAAAATAAAACTTCAGGTAAGAAATTAATTGATTATTATTCTTATGACTTAGAACATACAAGTAACTGGGCTAGCATTTTAGTAACTTACCCTCTGTAAAAAACCTTGCACATTGAGCAAAAAATTGTCTATACATTTCCATATGTTTGTGTGCGTCAAAAAGACAATGTGTTAATTTTTATTCATATGTGCATGTGTGAGTTATGCATGCATTATTTCTTCACCTCTCATATAAGGTAGGTCCAGTTCGGTATGGTCTAAGTCTTGCAGTTCAATTTCAATTTCATGAAGTTTGCAGTAATGTCTTTTAATTATTGCAAGTAATGATGCCAAAAATCCGATCTCTGGTTCTTAGTTACAAGGCTCAGAAACTGGTTAAATTTCAAAACCGTTATCATGTACTTGGCGAAAAACTTTTTAATTTCGGTTACGTTCGTAAAACCAGTTTTTTAGGTGAACATTTCCATAAAGTTCTTGTCATATTAACCGGTTTCGAACAATAAAAACCGGTTTCTTCCTATGTGGGTCTTCAATTACGGTGCACACCACCAGGCCGGCCGTCTCGTCGCTCGTCGAATAAACCGGTTTATTTAGGTTATAATAAAGTTCTTAATACGTTCACGTTTTTATGAAAGTTCAGGGTAAAACCAAAATAAACCGGTATTTACTGATATTTTAAAAACACGTTCCGAGCTTTGCTTAGATATCACTTGAGATCTTTCTTCTTTGTATGAATTTTAATACCTTAATTATGAATATGAAATCTAGAAAATCTTTTTTTTTTTTTCTGCAGCTTGCAGAGATAACCCGACACGGCTGGGTGACTGCAGGAGGCCGGGGTGAATTAGAACAAGAGCTGCCTATGATGGAGGTAGTTCAGACCAGGGTGTTACCCAGTGCGGAAGCCATAGACCCTGATGTGTTACAGGTATATTTATTATAGACATTACGACATGTAGAAGTATATAAGAGACAAATTGATAATAAGTTTCAAATGTACTACCTAGCTTTGTAGAGGTGTATTACCTTATTTCACGCAAAATAGACATGATGCATAACTTTTAGACACAATTATGAACCTGTTCTTTCAAAATCCAGGGTGCTAATAATATCGTAAAGTATGTAAGAGTAAAGTACGGACTCGTCCTGAAGATCGCGAAGTTGGAATCTCGACACAATGCGAATTTTAATTCGTTTGTGGTGAGCGTTCGACTGATCATCTAGCGACCTTCAACAAGGAGGAGTTTTGGCCGAAGGGTGTCAAGTTTCGGCGGTTCCGTGGCCGGCTGCCGGACACTGGGGGGTTGCGTAATGCATCGCAACTAGGGCTGCCATCCGTCCGGGTTTTCCCGGATTTGTCCTAGTTTGGAGGCCGTCCGGGGGGGGGGGGGGGGTGTCAAGAAGTGTCTTTTGAGGTAAGGAAGCACATTAAAACTACATGTAAATTTAAAGGTCTTGTTTTTTAAATATTATTTTCGGACTCGTCCGGGGAAAAAATGCGATTTACTCCAAATGTCCGGTTTTTTTTAATCTTTGTCCGGGTTTGGCGAAATTCGAGATGGCAGCCCTAATCGCAACCATTATGTGATTTCTAGTGTTTACTTTTAAAATATATTGTTATAATATGTATTACAGTACATATGGTGCTAGTTTACCGCACTAGTGCGAAAAGTAGCATATTACGTTACTGTGTTGAACAATTAAAGGGCCATATGTACTGTAAAACGTTGTACGATACATGTGCGAATAGGTAATTCGCAACTTGTGTCGATTTAAAACACTCCCTTCGGTCGTGTTTTAATTTATCGCCACTCGTTTCGAATTTCCTATTTCTCGCACTTGTATCGTAATGTACTATTTTAGTTTTAAGGTATCTAGTTGCCTGAAATAAAGGTTTTCATTTCATTTCAATATATTATATGACTCTTAAGCCTAAGCTATCTGTCCGTCTCTCTGTCAGATTTTGATTTTATAGGACTGTATCTCAGTAACCACATAGTGGTAGGTGGATCCGTGTAAGATGTCCCCTAATATTTATTTATGTATTTATTTGTAATCAAAATTTTCTGTTGTGTTGCAGGCTATATGCAGTTTAGGATGTTTTAAACAACGGGACAAATTAGTTCAAGAGCTTCTGAGTCCACAGTAAGTTGTTTCTTCATATGTTATACAAGGCGGTGCCCGTGAGCATTGCGAGACATTTTAACTAAGCATTCCTGGTAACATTTAGAAACTAAAATCGACGCTTAAGAATCAATACTGTCTAACATTTTTTAATTTTTTTACCTTTTAATGCAGTTATGTTCGTTATCTTTTTCTGCATCTAACTGCATTAAAAGGTAAAAAACGTAAAAAAATGTTAGTTAGACAGTATTGATTCTTAAGCGTCGAAATGTCATATAAAATTTTCTGGATTAGGCCTAGTTTCAGAGATAATTAAATGTTTTTCGACATCATTCTTTCGACATAAGTCGGTACAAAATACATTTACAGTACATATGGGGCTACTTTATAGCACTAGTGCGAGAAGTAGCATATTATGTTACTGTGTCGAACATTTAAAGGGCCATATGTACTGTAAAACGTTGTACGATACATGTGCGAATAGGTAATTCGCAACTCGTGTCGATTTAAAACACTCCCTTCGGTCGTGTTTTAATTTATCGCCACTCGTTTCGAATTTCCTATTTTTCGCACTTGTATCGTAATGTACTATTTTGACTGCGGTATTGCCACTTTGAGGTCTAGTCTGGACATGTCTACTGATTGACATCGAAAAATTTAAAAAATGTATTCGAGAGGCTATACCCCCAAATAAAAAAAAAACTTTTTAGTTAATTTTAGGTTATGTGTTTATCAGTAAAAATTACGTTTTATGTACAGGAGTGTTCAAAAAAAAAAGGAAACAAGACAAAAAAAAATTTTTTTTCGAATTTCACAAAAAGTCATATAACATTTTAAGCTTTTGTTGCCATCAGGAATGCACCGTTAAAATCTCTCGCAATGCTCACGGGCACCTTTTATATCGTCGATATACTCACTCTAACTCGTATCTGATATACGTATTTGGGAGAATCAACTTTTTAGCGTCACTCGTTGCCACGGTTACGATTAGTTGTCCAGGGGACAAAAGTTCATTGAAATACTGATTTTATGGTACTTAAATGTATCAAACTTGCGTTTTTGTGGTCGTTATAACCAATGTCCATAATGGGCCCCTACTAAGCATGTTAATAGAACGGTATACAATGTCTCTTCAAACAAACTGTGCCACTGTTGTCCCTTGGACAAGTTGATTCACCCATCTAATATATAGATACGAGGTTAAGTATAGCGACGATATTTCAGGTTGTAATCTTAAAAAAATAACAAACTTATCTTATTTCTTGTTGTATGTCAGTTAGTATTTATAATCAATTGCATGATTACATCAAAGAATTGCCACGTACCTTATTTATATCTATATAAAAAAAATGGTTTATACAAGAATGCTTCTACTATAATAGGCCGGTCCACACAGAGAGGGGATACGCGCGAGGCAATTTCCTCGCGCGCAAAACGGCCGAGGCAAGTCTACACTGGCCGTTGTGTGCGCGAGCGAGCTGTGTCCGCCGCTGCCTATTCATGGTTGTTTTGAATATTATAAATCGTGGTATTACTATTTAAGTTTTTATATAAACATTTTAATATTGGCATTGTAAATAGATTCTGTTTTATATTTTATGATTTATTTTCCTGTATTGTTATTTTATATTATTTTGCATGCCATTTGCTGGTAAAATGTGTGAAATAACTTATGTACCACATTTTATGCAGAATAAATGATTTGATTGATTGAAAAAAAAAAACTTTTTTATAGTACGAGTATGTACCTATTTGTATCTTGAATTTAGTTAGGTGAAAGCATTTCTGTTTTTATTTTACTGTTGTATTTTAGTATAAGTAACTTGATTTGACGTCCGGCCTGGCCTAGTGGGTAGTGACCCTATCTATGAAGCTGATGGTCCCGGGTTCAAATCCTGGTAAGAGCATATATTTGTGTGATGAACACGGATATTTGTTCCTGAGTCATGGGTGTTTTCTATGTATTCAAGTAGTTATAATATATCATATATATCGTTGTAGGTACCTAGCTTAGCAACACAAGCCTTATTGAGCTTACTGTGGGACTTAGTCAATTTGTGTAATAATGTACTATAATATTTATTTATTTGTATCTTATTAGTGAAATGCTATCATACTTGCAGCCATAACACGGAGAAAGTAATCTACTTCCTACTTCTGGAACGCAAAAGAAGAAGACCCGCGCGCGACGACGAGCCGCGGCCGCAGCCCGCGCCGCCCGCGCCCGACCCGCCGCGCAAGCGGCTCGACACCTGCCGGGTGAGTACGGCTTACCCGAGACCACGCTAGAGGGCGCTGTACAGGTGCGCGTGATTCCTACATCGCGCTAGTGATGTGTTGACGTAGAATACGTAAGTAGTGCGAGTAGATTACGGATTTCTCCGGCCGACTTTATTTTTTATATTAAAAAAGGTCAAGTTTACCCTGTCGTACTCTAGAATCGGTCGCCGGTTTTAGGTACCACAAAGCTACTTGTTGTATATATCACAAAGCTACATGGAGGATTTAACAACTGGAGTCGCTTTCAAGAGCTTACCCCTCTGTCGAAAACCTCGGCCAATGGTCATATGTATTGATGGACTGACGTTCATCTGACGTTCATACATTTTGACGTGCCCCTCCCCCACAAAAATCGGCAGACTGTTTTGTACAGAAAATGACAGACAAGGCGTCTCCAGTTGTTGAGTCTTCCAAGATTAATACCTTCAAAACATTACACAGGAACATTACGATCTGCCTGATTTTACGATCGGCCGCTGACGACTACATCGCGCTTTTGTTGTGCGGCCGTAAAACATATAAGCAGTGTGAAAGAAGTTCGAGTTAAGGGTTTCATTATGTCTAAATTTTTATTTTATAGGTGAACGGTCAGTCGGCACATTTCGGGCAAATCAGCGAAGGCTCGCCGATTACGCCCCGCCGGTCACAATTCAGGTGCGAAAATATTTCATTTTGGTGAGACCCATTTTAGATTATCTAGTTAGTACTAAAAATAAAATATGCATAATCGTTTTGTACGATAATTTTATTATGTCATGTCGATACTTTAACGTCAAGAATGCGGGGTATTTTTTTCTGATCGAAACACACATTAGATCAACAAAGGTCTACCTAAAGCCCACATTGGCCATTCATAACTGACACAACCCCCATTCTCTTTCAGTTTACTTTATGTTAACGGCACCAATCATGGGACATTCAAGAGAAAATTTGGAGGATTTTTGATATTTCACCGACACCTGTGAAATTTCTACCGCTTTATGCGTTAAAAGTTGAATGTCCTATTCGTTCTATATTTTATACTGCAATTGGTTTCAATATTATTAACAAACTCAAACTATCTTTTTTGCTCCAGTCATGGGATGTATGGCGCCATTAATGTTCAAACTAACAAATATCAATGGAAACTTAAACTTAAGCAGTTTTTTAGCTCTTGTTTATGGTCAAATGTCGCCACCATTTAAAAACTGATTGTACTTGTTTTAGAGGATTTGTATATACCATCCAATTTCTGGTGCTAGTCCCATCATAGAGGTGTTTACTATATCACATAGTACCTGAAGTTGACAATAACGCGTAATATAATGTTTTGTTAGGTCGGCGTCACGGCGCGAGGGCCGCAGCTCGCCGCAGTTGCCGGCCAGCCCGCCGAGTGAGTATACCTATGTCCTGATCACATGTACTGACTGACTAGATGCTGAAATAGTATTAATGTAAATCTCAGGTGACCACCAAAACTCACTAATAAGTGGGTTCATACAGAGCGAGTATACGCGAGGAAATTTCCTGGCGCACAAAACGGCCAGTGTAGAAGTGCCTCGGCCGAGGCGGCGCGCGCGTTTTCCTCGCCCGAGCGCGACTTTGGCCAAGCCGCTTGGTGTCGGTTTTTTGGCATGCTCAAAGGCGCCTCAACCGTTTGCCGCGCGTGTGTTTGTTTATGGTGCGCGTCGTTATTTTGATCGTACTTACATTCAAAGTTGTCAAAACGTGACAACGTTGGAAAATAATAATAATAAGGAGTGTCGAAAATTGTCGTGTCCTTTTTTTCCTCATTTTCTATTGCATTGCTTTAAATAACAAAATAAAAAAAACGCAAGCCACTGCAGTCATTACGTGCGGAGCCATTTTGAGCAGCTGACTGACTGACGCCATCTTGCTGAGCAAAATGGCTCGGCTGAGGCAAAAGTTACACGAGCATGCGGCTGCGCGAGGCTGGGTGTTTGCCTCGCGAGGAAACCTAGCGAGGCTGTTCGCTCTGCATGGGCGCGCCTTCTTATTCCTCGTCGCCATTTCCATGTTTCTTTGTTACTGTTATCATGCCAAATGTATATGTGAAAATGAAATAGCATTGTCTTCACAGCAGGCCACACGCCGCACCGGGTGTCGTCGCTGGGAGGCACGCCGGCCACGCCGGGCTCGCCACTAGGTATGTCAACCTAATGTAAGGATATAGAGAAATAAGAAGTAATAGAGTGCTCACTCCATACATCGGTTTTGGTACCAAAATGCTTATTATTTCCGCACTCGACATCTGGCATCGAGTAGCGGAACTCCCAGTACTGCTACTCGACAATAGATATCGCGGCAAAAAAAAAGGCTAATGCTCATCGATTTTCCGCTAATATTATATAACCAGAGTAAGCGTAGGAGTTGAAAATATAAGACTTTTTGTTTGCCGCGATATATATTGTCGAGTAGCAGTACTGAGAGTTCCGCTACTCGATGCTAGATGTCGACTGCGAAAATAATAAGCATTTTGGTACCAAAACTGATGTATGGAGTGAGCACTCTATTACTTTTTATTTCTCTATGGTGAGGACAACAAAATATTCAACAATCAGACCATTGTATTGTATTGTAGTTCGGGCGATTTTCCGCTACTCGATGGCTAGCACCTATTTTGTGTGTAGGGGAAGGTTGGGGGGGGGGGGGGGTCCTCCTTTTCTTCAAAATATGCAAAACACCAACGCAACACTTAAGTGGCTCCTATGGTGTTGGTTTGCTGACATGCTAACTTAAAAAAAAAAGAAAAACAATTTTTTTGTAAACCGAAACCTATAAACTTAGAATATATTATGCTGATGCGATCGACATCAAAATCAAAGTGATTTTTTTAGATTTAGTTACATTTTCTCCCGAAATTGAATTTTATAGAAAAATTTCCTTCGTTGGATTTGAAAAGATATTCTTCCTTCTTAAACGTTAATGCAATTTCAATTGTTTTAATATTTTTTTTCTCAGCTCAGTCGGACCTTCCCTAGTTGAAGAAGACCATCTGATTTACATTATGTGATTAGCTAGGGATTATTAGATGTATCTGCCTTTATCTTTTATACGCAAAAATATTGTCAGTTGGTCGACGAAGGCTGTCGTTTCTAGGTACAAAAAAGCGGTCTATATAAAGCAGTTAAGAGGGAAGAATAGGTAAGTAAGTAAATATTCTTTATTGCACCAACAATTATTATACATTTTACATACATGTAATACTACAAATGAATTATATAGGTATATTATTATAGGTTTGCGATCCTAACGATAAAACGGTACTTTTTCTATGAAATTCCATTTCGGGAGAAAACTTAACTAAATCTTAACAATTCACTTTGATTTTGATGTCGATCGCTTCAGCATAATAAGTTCTAGGTATATAGATTTCGCTTTTATGAAGAAAAAAATGTTTTGCAAATTTTGCAAAAAAGTAAAACCCATAAACCTAGTTATTCATTGTGTTAATAACATACTAAAAATCATGGAGAATGGAAACTGTTTTAGATGTGGAAAAACATTCTTTTTGTATAGACGAGTATGTGGTATAATTAACTTAATTTATCTAAAATAAACAATTAATTCTCTTAATAAAGGATATGAACATCCCATGGGGCAATTTTGACGACCAGTCTGGCTAAGTGGGTAGTGACCCTGCCTACGAAGCCGATGGTCCCGGGTTCAAATCCTGGTAAGGGCATTTATTCGTGTGATGAGCATGGATATTTGTTCCTGAGTCATGGGTGTTTTCTATGTATTTAAGTATTTATAAATATTTATATATTATATATATCGTTGTCTAAGTACCCTCAACACAAGCCTTATTGAGCTTACTGTGGGACTTAGTCAATTTGTGTAATAATGTCCTATAATATATATTTTTTATTTATTTAAAATAATAATAATAAATATATTTGCAGCGTCGCCGTCAGTCCGTGAACACCACCATCAGAGAGCTAATTCTACGGGACCTACGATAAGCCTCAATATTAGTGAGTATAATACCTATACTCTGTATATAAGTATTTAAATAAAAGTAAACAAACAATTGGTACATTTTCGGGTACTTACAACATTTATTGGTTAACCAACCAAATACAAAACAGCTTGGATCTGTGACTGAACGCCCTGATTTTAACCTACATTATTTGATCATGTAATGTTTTCTTCTATCTTGCATATATAATATATAAAAATAGTTTAAATGTTAAATATATAAATATCATGTTTTAGTAAATAGTTTTAGTTATAAGTATATTGCCATATACCCTAACAGGGTTCATGTGAACACTAGCTGTAAAATGCTCTTTGTAAGACCATATGTAACACATGATTATAAATGCAATAAATGAATTATGAATTATGAATTCTACCCTCGACTGGCTTAAGGAGCCATTTGAGGGTAGATTTTGTTTACAATAAACCTATCACTTAACGCAGTGGCGGGTCAAGACCATAAATTGGTGTGGGCAAGGTAATTCAGCGAGGCCCTCTTTCTTCCTAGCGTTGTCCTGGCATATTGCCACGGCTCAAGGGAGCGTGGGGTCCGCTTTGACAATTAATCCAAAGATTTGGCGTAGGCACTAGTTTTTACGAAAGCGACTGCCATCTGACCTTCCAACCCAGAGGGTAAAACTAGGCCTTGTTGGGATTAGTCCGGTTTCCTCACGATGTTTTCCTTCACCGAAAAGCGACTGGTAAATATCAAATGATTTTTCGTACATAAGTTCCGAAAAACTCATTGGTACGAGCCGGGGTTTGAACCCGCGACCTCCGGATTGCAAGTCGCACGCTCTTACCGCTAGGCCACCAGCGCTTCAGGTAATTCAGCGAGGCCCTCTGGTGACGCAAGAAATAACGAATATTTGTTTACGTTGTGTCCAAGTTAATATAGGCGCCAGGCCCCTGGGATCGCGAGGCCTACGTCGCCCACGCCTAGCGCCGCCTCCTAACTTCACGGGAGTTTCAGGAGTCCATAGGCGACGGAGACAGCTTACCATCAGGCGGGCCGTATGCTTGTTTGCCACCGACGGTTTTTACGACAGTGTCAAAGACATAGAACCGTTTAATGGTGACTTTAAGACCAATATTTGCAATTATTTACTATCGAGCCGATTTCGTTCAACCATGTATCGAGTCTTTGAAATATAATGAATTATTAACATGTGTTATTTTTGCTTTACTAAAATAAATAGTTTTTCTTAAAAAACTGCTTAAATAACATACATTTCAAGGACATTGGGTGTTGACCCTGACCATTAAAGGGTATAACGCAGACTCGCTAGGTGGTTGGATCAAGGGTCAGATGCAGAAGGCTCTGATCTTGGACACGGCACAGATAGTCCGCCGGTTCCTCTCTCTGCGGCCCTGACCACCGGCAGCTTGGGCCCTGCCCCGCTGCTGGCGGCACCCTAGGTTAGGTTTTTTATAATGTGTGGTATATATATACTATTTATACTTTTGCCTTAGACCTCATTAACATAATTTAGTTAATTAGTATTTTGAACTCCCACATTATCCTTATTAGGTATCAGTACCTGGGCGACCGAGCTTTGCTCGGTTATAACTATTTATTGTAATATGGTGGTCTACAGGTGATAATCTTAACTACATTTTTTTACTAAATTAAACTTGTCTAAAACAATAAAAATTAAAAAATTATATATAAACTTGAACATATAAAAAAAACAAAAGTTAGTCACCGGGCGAGATTCGAACCCGTAACACTCGTTTAGCAGTCCGCGTCTTTACTCGCTGGACCAGACGGACAGCGGCCGGCAACACGAAATTAGCGACCATATTCTGCGTCGAAAGAAAAACGCATGAAAACTCGAAAACACGCGTTTTCCCAAACATAAGACTAATCTAGATCGATTGTATACCCCTAAAAACCCCCATATACCAAATTTCAGCGAAATCGTTAGAGCCGTTTCCGAGATCACAGAAATATATATATTTATATATATGCAAGAATTGCTCGTTTAAAGGTATAAGATTTGTATTCGCTTTGTTCACATATGTGGTTGCAATAGTGCGTAATCTTAGTTTAGTATTATGCCACTACCTGTGAGTTCCTATAATTGGCTTCCTGTATCTACTATATTTTTCTATGTTAATGTCACAGCTGTTGGATCTCCAAATAAATAAAAATAAAATAAAATAAAAATAAATATATTTTGTATTGTTTTGTGTTTTATATTTTAATTTAATATTCATATTATAAACGACCTAATCTAAGAACATAAATTAATAATATATAGAGTCCTGAGGATGCTGTTGAAACTGCCGAAGAGCTGTTTGCTCCTTGACGACCGGTTTGGCGTAGTGGGTAGTGACCCTGCCTACGAAGCTGATGGTCCCGGGTTCAAATCCTGGTAAGGGCATTTATTCGTGTGATGAGCATGGATATTTGTTCCTGAGCCATGGGTGTTTTCTATGTATTTAAGTATTTATAAATATTTATATATTATATATATCGTGGTTTAAGTACCCTCAACACAAGCCTTATTGAGCTTACTGTGGGACTTAGTCAATTTGTGTAATAATGTCCTATAATATTTTAATTTTTTTTTATATTTTTGTTTAGCTGTAGTGCCTCGGGCATGTTTGCCGACGCGCGAATGGATGAATTTTGTGCCATTAGTGTGAGGCTGGACACTGGACGCCGGACTTGAGTGGACGCTGGAGTTGGGCGTGCAGCGGGGCGGGGCGTGCGGCGTGCATGTTGAACAAATGCGAACGTATAGGAGCGGCCGCGGTGCACGCTGCTCACATCAGCTGCAGGGCCGGATTTAGGGGAGGGCAACCGGGGCTACAGCCCCGGGGCCTCCACAAAAAAGGGGCCCCCACAATAGAGACTTCAGAAAATTTACCATTTTATTTGGAAAATAATTTGGGGCCAGGGGGCCTCCACTCCTTTATTGCCCGAGGCCTCCAGACCTCTAAATCCGGCATTGATCAGCTGTGAGCCCGACGCCACGCTGCACGCCCGCCGAGCGAGCGTCCACTCAGGCCTTACACTTAGGCGTAAAGGAATAGCGTCTCTGCTGAAACGCGTGCGCGGCAGTAGCAACAGCCTAGTTGCGAATGCACCTTATTATTATATAAAAATATTCCCAATGCAGTAGCGAAACGCAGCCGTCAGGCTCGGCTAGTATTCGGAGGCTTTTCAAAAGCACCAATAGGAGCGCTCCACATATTGTGTATCGCGGCCAATTAGAGCTATGGGGAACTGCTAGTGATAGTAACATAATGTGTCTTCAAAGAGCACAGAACGCCATCCTTCGAGTGATTGCCAACGCACCGTGGTTCACCCGAAACGATGAAATACACGATTACTCAATATGACCACCATAAAGGAAGAGATCAAAAAATTCACAAACAATTATATTGAGCGCCTAGCAAGCCACCCTAACCCACTGGCTTCAAAATTACTGGATAAGACTAAAACTGTACATAGACTTAAAAGGCAGCACATTGTGCAAAATTAATGTTTGGTTAAATGAGACGATGGTCTCCAAAACCCCAATGTCAATTCCTACATACATCAAAACTGATTATAGTCGTTACCGACTGATGGCAGTTCCAAACAGAAAAAAAAATTTTTTTACCACATTTTAGTGGTGGGTCGTTGACGGTTTTCGCTTCAACGAAACGTTAACTTAGGAAACGTCAACTAGTTGAAAAACTGGTTGATTTCGTCAACTAGGTTTTTGCTTTAACTGAAGAGAAAAAGGAATTCGCGTCAACGGAATCTAGTCAGTTGAATTGTCGATCAACGAAGTATCTTTCAATCAACGTCGACTAATTGCATCTCATTTTCGAGCCCTTGCTGTTGCGTCTTTGCATCTCGCTCGCACTGGCGTCAAAGGAATCGGGTTGAGTTGAATCAATGAATGAAAGGAATGTTGATCTCAACTACACTGCCATGCCATTAGCTTAGCGTTCCATTTCGATTACGTATGTACGTTAAAGTCGTCAACTAGTTGAGTCTGTTACACAAAACGTTTCGTTCGTTGACGAACGAAGAACGTTTTATCAACTAGTTCGTTGAATCAACGACCACCACTACCACCTTTTGTACCGATCAAATATTGCAAATCACTCTCTCATCATCTTCCATACTATCAACACCCAGTTTCTACATTTAACCGTTTTGGCAAGAACCCTCGTAAACCAGTACCTTTTGGAAGATTATACAATTATAAATCGAAGTTTTATTTGAGTTGTCGGGATCCTGACCTGCACGGCGGCTATAAGCCTCCTGAGGACGTCTGCACGCGTAGATTGCCGTTATTCTACTTTACTAACAAATATGGTTCACCTGATCTGAATTAAACGATTTTTAAAGACTGATTGATGATTATTTATGTTGTAGCTGCACTTATGATGGGGTACTAACCTTTCTTGAGTAGACAAGGATAAGTCCGTTTTCAATGCACTAACAGTTTATTTAGAAGACACAGTATTACAACAAGCGGCAATAGAAAGCACAAGCAGTAAATAAGAAGAAGCGATAGGATTTGCGAGCGTACGCGAGCGATGCGTCTTATTATCTAGAGAGAAAGCAACGTGCGTTCAGTGTATCGTCTCGCGGTCGACTGGCGGGGCAGGCGGCCGTCGCAAGCGCCGCGTTATCGGTGCTTGCAATTGAGACATTTGTACTCGACGATTTCTTGCGACGACTGCCTTACGACCCGGCAACGACTGTTATAGGAATAAGTTGTAGTAGTAACTATCTATGCTATATAATATTAATATAGTAAATTAAATGTAGCTTAAATGATATTATGCAGTATCCATCTACTAATGTATACTGTACACTATACCACTCCCCCCCAGAGACCGTCAAGGGCGATAATAATCGGGAGTCTTCACTATACGTCCTGATCTAGTTTTTCGAGCACTTGATTCCACAGGCGGCTGAACATAGTCATTGCTGGTTTTGCCAGCACCCTCAGTGAGTACATAAGCCGGTTTTAATCTGTCCACTGTCACTGTTGTTGGCTTCCCGTTAATTAGTATTGTGTAAACTTTTTCATTCCTTTTCAATACTTCATAGGGGCCTTTGTAAGCAGGTTGCAGGGGCGCTCTTACGGCGTCATCTCTTACGTAAACATGGGAACTAGAAATTAGGTCCTTGAATACGAACGTGGTTCTCTGGCCATGTCGTGAAGCCGGCTGGGGGTGCAGTTTCCGAGCAATCAACCGCAATCGCGTCATAAAATCTGTTACATCGATATTCGTATTTGCGGATGGCTGAAGTAGCTCGCCGGGCAGTCGGAGAGTTTCACCGTACAAAAGCTCCGCTGACGATCCCTGTATGTCTTCTTTAAAGGCACTTCGAATACCTAGTAGTACCAGTGGTAATGCTTCCATCCAGTTGGATTGAGTGTGACAAATAATAGCGGCCTTGAGCTGCCTGTGGAGTCGCTCCACCATTCCATTACAGGCAGGGTGATAAGCGGTTGTACGCTTATGCTGGAAGCCGATCATGTCTGCTAGATGTTTGAATAATGACGACTCAAACTGTCTCCCTCTGTCAGTCAGTATGTCTGTGGGACAACCGAAGCGGGCTATCCATCCAGATATCAAGGCTTTGGCGACGGTTTCTGCTGATATGTCTTGAATTGGTATGACCTCCGGCCACCTAGTGAACCGATCTACGGCAGTCAAACAATATCGGTAGCCCTCGGAAACTGGTAGAGGTCCTATGAGGTCAATATGAATAAACATAAACCTAGCTCGTGGAAGTTCAAATGAGCTTAATGGTGCGGTCACGTGGCGCGTTATCTTTGATTTCTGACACGGATGGCAACACCTTACCCACTCTCGGCAATCCTTATTCATGCCAGGCCAAATGTAACGCTGTGCAACTAATTTTACGGATGCGTTTGCACCAGGGTGGCTGAGCGAATGCAGGCTTTCAAACGTTTGCTGCCTAAGTGACTTTGGCACGTAGGGCCTGAGGTTTTGTTTACTGCTATCACAATACAGGAGTAGACTGCTGCCTGGAAGAGCTACTTTCTGCAGACGTAAAGATGTGTCACTTTCAAGTAGGTGTTTCAGTTCAGGGTCGATCTTTTGGGCTTCAGCTATAATTTCAAGCGATAATGGTGAGGCTACCTCTTCTACGCGAGATAACGTATCAGCCACCACATTGTCTTTTCCCGATATATGGCGAATATCTGTTGTGAATTGGCTTATGTAATCTAAATGGCGATATTGGCGCGGTGAGCAAGTGTCTTTGCGTGTACTGTACGCATAACAGATCGGTTTATGATCTGTGTAGACAATAAAATGTCTTGCTTCCAGCATATGCCTAAAATATCTTATGCTCTCGTATATCGCCAGGAGCTCTCGGTCGTAGGGCGAATATTTCTGTTGCGCAGGATTCAATTTGCGGCTAAAGAAAGCAAGTGGCTGCCAAGCATTATTCCTGTATTGCTGGAGCGCAGCGCCGATCGCCGTGTCTGACGCATCTGTAATCAGCGCGATCCTTGCATCTAGATCTGGATGAGCGAGGAGTGCTGCACTGCATAAGCTTTCCTTGCAGTTTTCAAAAGCTGTCCGCGACTCTCCGTCGATGTGAATGGGGTGAGATCCCTTTACAGAATCGGTTAGTAGCGCATGCAATGGAGCCTGAATTTTTGCTGCATTGGGAATAAATTTTCGGTAGAAATTTATCATCCCTAGAAATCGTCTTAGCTCCTTTACTGTTTTAGGCAGTGGGAATTCTCTGACGGCTTCTACCTTCGAGCTTAAGGGTTTGATTCCGTCAGATGAGACGCTGTAACCCAAAAATTTTACAGATGGGGCTCCAAAGACGCATTTAGATGTGTTTATTACCATGCCATAATCTTTAAGCTTCTGAAACACTTGACGGAGATGGTCTTCATGAGCTTGTTCGTTGCTTGAGAAAATCAAAAAGTCGTCCAAGTAAGCGTAACAGAAATCAAGGCCTCGTGTAATCTCATCCACAAATCTTTGGAATGTTTGTCCCGCGTTACGTAAGCCGAATGTCATAAATGGGAACTCATACAAGCCGAACGGTGTCGTTATAGCTGTTTTTGGTATGTCTTCTTCACTAACGGGTATCTGGTTATAGGCCTTTACTAAATCGATGGTCGAAAAAACTTTGCAGCCAGATATATTGTGTGTGAAGTCATGAATATGGCGGATTGGGTAGCGGTCGGGAATCGTACGAGCATTTAGCATACGATAATCCCCGCACGGACGCCATCCGCTATCTTTTTTTGGGGCTAGGTGTAGAGGGGATGCCCATGCGCTTTCGGAGGGCCTTGCTGTTCCGTTTTTTAGCATGTCCTCGAACTCGGCCTTTGCGATCCTTAACTTGTCCGGAGCCAGACGCCGAGGTGCGCCACTAACAGGGGGGCCCGCCGTTGTCCTGATGTGGTGAACGGTCCCGTGAGCTGTCTGCGAACGAGCGACATGTGGCCGCGTTATCTCGGGGTAGTTTCGAAGTAAATTGTGATATTTGGAGTCACCATTTATAATTTTAATTGATGAAATGGTGTTTGACCTTGAGACTGGCGTTGCTATAGCTGTTTCTGATGTTGTGATATCTATAAGGCGTTTGTTCTTACAGTCGACGACTAGACTATAGAAGGATAAGAAGTCGACGCCTATGATGGCCTTCGTGACATCTGCAACGGTAAATCGCCATGTATATTCGCGCCGCAAGCCTAGATTAAGGTTGAGAAGGGTGGATCCATAAGTGTGTATGCAAGACCCATTTGCGGCATAAAGCTGGTAACCTGTTCTGGTCCGGCGTTCCTGGACTGCAGAGCGTGGGAAGACGCATAGATCGCTGCCTGTATCAACTAAAAATTGCATCTTGCTGCTCTGATCCGTCACAAACAGGCGACCAGGTGAAAATTGACAGTCGCTGGTCGCCATTATCGACTGCCTTGGAAGTTTCCCGTCTTGAAATCACAGGGCTTCACGCATCTTGTTGCCTTGCTTCCAAATTTATGATGAAACCAGCAAAAGGGAAATTTTCTGTAGTTCGATTGGGACCTGTTGGTATCTCGTTCTCCGTTGGATCTCCTAGACCTGCGGCTACGCGTCGAGAGTGCCTCCACTTGATTGGTAAGTGCCTCCAAGTGCCTAGCCATCGTTTCGAGCACAGGTGTAGTCATTGATGAGGTGCTAGCGGCTGCCACTTGAGGAGTTGCAGGGGCCACATCAAACACCCTGTCCGCTAAATCTGCCAGTGCTTCCAAGTTTGTGTTTGCATGAGATGCTATGGCGGTTTGTATATTAGCTGGGAGGCGATTTGTCCAAATTGTAAGCAAAAATTCTTCAGGTACCTTTGGTCCAGCCAGGTACTGCAGGTGGCGTAGGAATTGTGATGGTCGACGATCTCCAAGCTCTTCGTGTAGCAACAATTGTTTAATCTCTTTTTGCCTTGACAATGACAAGCGTTTAATTAGCTCGCTCTTTATTTTTTCATATTTCCCTTTAGATGGCGGGTTCATGATGATGTCCTTCACTTCGGCGGCGTATCTATGCTCCAAAGTAGATTGCACGTAGTAATATTTCGTGTCATCGTCTTTAATGCCTGCCAGATTGAAGTTGCCTTCTGGTTGAGCGAACCATACCGCCGGTTCCGCGGGCCAAAACGGTGGTGGTCGGACGCCGATACGACAAATGTCGTGAGGTGTAAATAGACTCGTTGAACTGGTACCGGGGACAGCGGGCGGTGTCTGTTTGACCTTTGTTGCGTTGTCCTCTACGTCAGACATTTTTGTTTTATTTGATCGCTTACTGTTGTTATCCGTTGATGTTCTTGGGGTCACCAGTGTAGCTGCACTTATGATGGGGTACTAACCTTTCTTGAGTAGACAAGGATAAGTCCGTTTTCAATGCACTAACAGTTTATTTAGAAGACACAGTATTACAACAAGCGGCAATAGAAAGCACAAGCAGTAAATAAGAAGAAGCGATAGGATTTGCGAGCGTACGCGAGCGATGCGTCTTATTATCTAGAGAGAAAGCAACGTGCGTTCAGTGTATCGTCTCGCGGTCGACTGGCGGGGCAGGCGGCCGTCGCAAGCGCCGCGTTATCGGTGCTTGCAATTGAGACATTTGTACTCGACGATTTCTTGCGACGACTGCCTTACGACCCGGCAACGACTGTTATAGGAATAAGTTGTAGTAGTAACTATCTATGCTATATAATATTAATATAGTAAATTAAATGTAGCTTAAATGATATTATGCAGTATCCATCTACTAATGTATACTGTACACTATAATGTTTTCAGGCGGTGAACCAGGCGAGGCAGTGATTATTATAAATGAATCTCCACTACTGGGGAACACCGTCCCTGTCCGACCGCACAGCCCTTCGCAGTCTCATCGAGGTACAATACTATTACAAAAACATTTTTAACACCAAAATTTTTAATTCCATTCAATTTGTTTATTTCGGACCATGTCCATAGTGTTAGTATACATTCCCTTAATCCTGTCAAACCTATACTATGCTCAGACTCGTTTACTCGTTTAGCGGTTTATGTATAACTGTTGGAAATTATATGGCAAAAATTACCAACCTTTTCACACCGTATTTCTGTATTTTTTTCTTAAGCAGAATTTTTAGGAATTTAAGGTGGCGATGAGGCTAAATCGTGTATTTTTAATCTTAATCGTTAAAGGGTTAAAAGTCCCCAGCAAGCTCGGTTCTCCATACAAACGTAGTTACGCTCTCATTTTAACACGACTAGCTAGATTGCTCTGAAACTTTGTACTTACAATACGATAAGGTATATCGTATAGCCGTACTGTAATTACTATTAGAAGTATTAGAACAAATTAAATTATTTTCAGATAATATTTTAATTTGTTTATATTTGAAGTAGAACGAAACTCCGTTTGTATGAGAAGGTGAAATTCGGCCGAGCGTGCCGTAACTCTTAAGTGGGTTAAATTGAAATGATTGCGACCAGCAACGATATCTAGTCAATTTACAAATAACTATTTAACTTGCACGTACGTTTGTTGTGTGACACATTTGACCGATTTGTTTTTAGGAATTAAAATAAATCTTTCAGAAGTGTTTTATGTCGTGAAAAATAAAAAAATAAAGGTTTAAGAACTTGCTTTGAATGAATAACCTAAAAACACAGTCATTTACATTCCATTAGAACCCGTCACCTGCTCGTGATGCCGCATCCGCCCTCGCATGACGTTTGTTCTCTTTCAGTTCGGGAACGCTCGTCCTTACCCGGTCCCCCGAGCACGCAGTCGCCAGCGCAGCCGTCTCTTTTCCCCAATTTAAATACTATTACTGGTGAGTTCTATTTTTTCTTTCATTTGATTGTATATACCTATATTTTTAATGATTCTGACACTTGATCTCTATGTGTCAGAATCATTAAAAATATAGGTATATACAATCATTTACATCTCTAAGTAAATTTAAGTTTGTTCGATTTCCATACAAAAAACGATTGCGTTTTATGAAATCATTATACACTATTACTACATAAATATGTGCGCATCTATCTACGTTCGACTATTAGTCTGCGCTAAATTGATAGAAAAACTATGTTTCATACAGAAATCACGCAAAAAACAGTAGTAATAGTGTGTAATGACTTCATAAAACGCAATCATTTTTTGTATGGAAATCGTACCACCTTAAGCTAGTAATTTTGTGTAGCTATACCGTCTTTTATATACCATACAAGCACAAAATGTTATGTCTCACAGCTAGATGTTATTACTATTTAAATATTAATATACCCCGTTAGCGTGAACATGTCATGCTCGCTTAATAGTACATTACTATAGAGGCCGGGAAACGTAGGGTTGCAGGCCAAGTTGATATAGACCGGATAGAGATACGCGGCCGGAAACCCCGTTTCTCGCCGAGATTTGTATAGTGCTTTTCTCAAACTTGCAATTAAAACAAAAAATGTAGTCAATTTGTTTTGTGGCGACCTACTCGGCTCGCCACTCTACCAGCGGTGTACAACCTTACGCGCGTAAGTCCGCGCGCCTGCGCGATGCGCCACCACCGTTGCTTAGCAACGAATATGCACAACAACGGTGATTTGTTGTGCATATTCGTTGCTAAGCAACGGTAGCGTACCTATATTTTGTTGATGGTTGAATGGCAAGACGTTGTGTGACAATTTGACGTTAAAAAACAAAAGAAGGTTGCTTTACAGTCCTAGGTGTGTAAGGCTGTATGAAATTCCTTTACATATCATCTTCACTCATCGCACCTGATAGGTAGTATTTCCGGACCTAATTTGACGTAAGTCATGTCATCATTTCATAGCAAGTTTAGGAAAAAGTCTTTGCTTGCGGTGGCGTCGTTGATCGGGTCGCCACTTTCCCGAATGAAGGTTGGGGGAGGCGATGGCTGAGATACGCGTCATGCTCGTGAACGGGTGCTGTTTGTGGAGACTGGTCTGTTTAAGCTAACTTTATTATTGAGTATATAATTACAGTGAGACACCTCATTCGGTTCTCGTTTTTTTTTTTATCCTAATGAATGTTTTAATTATACTGATTTTTTACTCTTACAGACCCTATACATCTCTAAGGATAATTTGATAAAAAGTCATTTATTTCTGACATTTTGAGATATTGACACCTCTAAGTAATTTTAGATTTTTTTTGTATCTGTTTGTGTTTATTATTATTATTTTTTGTAATTCGACATTTAGAGACTTTATACATCTCTAAGTAATAATAATAGTTTAAGTACATACTTTTTCTTGAAACAATAATACTTTATTTTGCATTAATATTTTCAATGATTTGTATTTTATAATTGTTGATGTGCTTGTTTTTGGTTGTATGTAAATTCCATTTCCTATTTGCTGAATAAATGTTGAAGTTTTTACGTCCGGTTTTGACCTTTAATAGTACATTGTGCAACGAGGGGGGTAAGTGTAATTTTGGATACGAGGGTGGTAATTCCCGACAGTCGCAGGCTGGAGGGAATTAAAGACCCGAGTTCGCAATATTCTTACCCCCGGAGTTACGCAGAGTGTTTTTCAAAAATCGCAATTTTCTTGTTTTCCATATTTCAAGATGGGCTCTCAGTTACTGTGACGTCACGTTTACTTATCGTTTTGTCAGAAGCGCTTCCCGACTTTTGTATTGCTTGCAATGGGGCCTATGGAATCCATAGTATGGATTCCTATTCAGCGGCGTAGAAATCAAACTCGGAGATCCATGTAAAGTTTATAATAATTAAAAGATGATTACAAGCGTGCAAATTGCGGAGTTTAGGAAAGAAGCTAAATAGAATATTATGTTCGCGTAACGCGCGTAAGCAGAAGCTAGCGATAAGGCGGAGAAGAGCGGCGTGCGTTTAGTGCGAATCTTTGGGAGCCTCTGTCCGAGCGCGGGCGACGCACTGAGCTCCGGCCGGCCGGGGGGGGGGGGGGGGCGTGACGTCACTACCAGGGGCCGCTCTCGCCGTCGCCTGACTTCGGGCCCGCTGGAGCAGTTTATGATCAAACAAACCTGATCGATTGATAGCATTAATAAAAAAATCATCTAGTTGTGAATCTCCGCGACAGTGGCGAGTAGTAATGAAAAGATAAACTATAAGCAAAGAGAATTTGAAATAGAGGTGGATTGTCAAAGAAAACTTTGTAGCCACAGTAAATTTACGCCATCTTACCGGGCATAGGCGAAATAGCTCAAGAAAATTAACCCGAATATGGGCAATCAGGGGAAATAATTCATGTAGTTTTGAAAATTGATATACCTATACCTTGTTCTAAAAGTCCTCGAGGGGTGGCGGTTGTGCTGAGGGTGTAGGGAGTGGGGGTGGGGTGAAGGTTCCTTTTTCAGATTTTTACTCATATTTCGAATATCTTTACGGATAGCATTATGATTACTACAGATAAAAGTAATATAATAATATTCTCTACAAATTTGGTTATGTTTTTTTTTACTCTACGATCACCAAAAGCGGGGATTTTTTGGATTCAACCCTATAATGTGGGACGTCGTTGGATAGGTCTTTCAAAATGAATACGTGTCTAAAGTCAAAGTCAAAGTCAAATATTTTAACCATTTATTGATAAACGTTATATTTTCGGAAATAATCGCTCTGAAAGAAAAAAAGAATAGGTTTCCCCTTCTACTTCCCCTAACTTCAGAACTATGGATCCAAAAATATGAAAAAAATCGTGAATGTAAAGCTTAGTAAAATAATTTAAGAAAAATTATAGCGAATCTGATCGGTCCAACCGTTTTTGAGTTTTTGCAAAAAGTATATGTTGACGATCGGGTAACTAGGGAACCCTACACTGAGTATGGCCCGACATGCTTTTGGCCAGTTTTTTATATTTGGTCAACAGGTGACTAAGCTTGCTTATTCTAAACAAAAAAAACTGATGAATAATTACGAAAAAACGACAATTTCTTAAAAGTATGTTTAGTCTCTTCGTTAACACACTCGTAAAGTATTGATCGTAGAGTAAAAATAAACAACCAAATTTGAAGGAAATTTTGTATTGTTACTTTTGTCCGAAGTAATTATAATGCCATTTGTACAGATGTTCAAGATATGAGCAAAAAATCTGAAAAAAAAGGTAACTTCAACTTTGGCCTATGATATATTAGATGGCGCCACTTTTTGACATTTAACAAATTTAACACATATCAGGGAAAGAATAAGGATCAAGGTCAAATGGCATTCTAAAACTTAAATCATGTGTCGAAAGACGGCAGTAAATTTACTGTGGCTACAAAGTTTTGTTAGACATTCCACCTCTATTTGAAATAGTGTTTGCTATAAGTATATGTGTCATGTGTCGTGTGCAGGAGCCGCGAGCGGCAGCGGGGCGGCGGGCGCGGCGGCGCCGTGGCGCGCGCGGCTGGCCACCATCAAGAACTCCTTCCTGGGCTCGCCGCGCTTCCACCGCCGCAAGATGCAGGGTATGTGTGTGTCTTACCTCGCGTGTGCACTAGTGCGGGCGCGCGCGGCTGGCCACCATCAAGAACTCCTTCCTGGGCTCGCCGCGCTTCCACCGCCGCAAGATGCAGGGTATGTGTGTGTCTTACCTCGCGTGTGCACTAGTGCGGGCGCGCGCGGCTGGCCACCATCAAGAACTCCTTCCTGGGCTCGCCGCGCTTCCACCGCCGCAAGATGCAGGGTATGTGTGTGTCTTACCTCGCGTGTGCACTAGTGCGGGCGCGCGCGGCTGGCCACCATCAAGAACTCCTTCCTGGGCTCGCCGCGCTTCCACCGCCGCAAGATGCAGGGTATGTGTGTGTCTTACCTCGCGTGTGCACTAGTGCGGGCGCGCGCGGCTGGCCACCATCAAGAACTCCTTCCTGGGCTCGCCGCGCTTCCACCGCCGCAAGATGCAGGGTATGTGTGTGTCTTACCTCGCGTGTGCACTAGTGCGGGCGCGCGCGGCTGGCCACCATCAAGAACTCCTTCCTGGGCTCGCCGCGCTTCCACCGCCGCAAGATGCAGGGTATGTGTGTGTCTTACCTCGCGTGTGCACTAGTGCGGGCGCGCGCGGCTGGCCACCATCAAGAACTCCTTCCTGGGCTCGCCGCGCTTCCACCGCCGCAAGATGCAGGGTATGTGTGTGTCTTACCTCGCGTGTGCACTAGTGCGGGCGCGCGCGGCTGGCCACCATCAAGAACTCCTTCCTGGGCTCGCCGCGCTTCCACCGCCGCAAGATGCAGGGTATGTGTGTGTCTTACCTCGCGTGTGCACTAGTGCGGGCGCGCGCGGCTGGCCACCATCAAGAACTCCTTCCTGGGCTCGCCGCGCTTCCACCGCCGCAAGATGCAGGGTATGTGTGTGTCTTACCTCGCGTGTGCACTAGTGCGGGCGCGCGCGGCTGGCCACCATCAAGAACTCCTTCCTGGGCTCGCCGCGCTTCCACCGCCGCAAGATGCAGGGTATGTGTGTGTCTTACCTCGCGTGTGCACTAGTGCGGGCGCGCGCGGCTGGCCACCATCAAGAACTCCTTCCTGGGCTCGCCGCGCTTCCACCGCCGCAAGATGCAGGGTATGTGTGTGTCTTACCTCGCGTGTGCACTAGTGCGGGCGCGCGCGGCTGGCCACCATCAAGAACTCCTTCCTGGGCTCGCCGCGCTTCCACCGCCGCAAGATGCAGGGTATGTGTGTGTCTTACCTCGCGTGTGCACTAGTGCGGGCGCGCGCGGCTGGCCACCATCAAGAACTCCTTCCTGGGCTCGCCGCGCTTCCACCGCCGCAAGATGCAGGGTATGTGTGTGTCTTACCTCGCGTGTGCACTAGTGCGGGCGCGCGCGGCTGGCCACCATCAAGAACTCCTTCCTGGGCTCGCCGCGCTTCCACCGCCGCAAGATGCAGGGTATGTGTGTGTCTTACCTCGCGTGTGCACTAGTGCGGGCGCGCGCGGCTGGCCACCATCAAGAACTCCTTCCTGGGCTCGCCGCGCTTCCACCGCCGCAAGATGCAGGGTATGTGTGTGTCTTACCTCGCGTGTGCACTAGTGCGGGCGCGCGCGGCTGGCCACCATCAAGAACTCCTTCCTGGGCTCGCCGCGCTTCCACCGCCGCAAGATGCAGGGTATGTGTGTGTCTTACCTCGCGTGTGCACTAGTGCGGGCGCGCGCGGCTGGCCACCATCAAGAACTCCTTCCTGGGCTCGCCGCGCTTCCACCGCCGCAAGATGCAGGGTATGTGTGTGTCTTACCTCGCGTGTGCACTAGTGCGGGCGCGCGCGGCTGGCCACCATCAAGAACTCCTTCCTGGGCTCGCCGCGCTTCCACCGCCGCAAGATGCAGGGTATGTGTGTGTCTTACCTCGCGTGTGCACTAGTGCGGGCGCGCGCGGCTGGCCACCATCAAGAACTCCTTCCTGGGCTCGCCGCGCTTCCACCGCCGCAAGATGCAGGGTATGTGTGTGTCTTACCTCGCGTGTGCACTAGTGCGGGCGCGCGCGGCTGGCCACCATCAAGAACTCCTTCCTGGGCTCGCCGCGCTTCCACCGCCGCAAGATGCAGGGTATGTGTGTGTCTTACCTCGCGTGTGCACTAGTGCGGGCGCGCGCGGCTGGCCACCATCAAGAACTCCTTCCTGGGCTCGCCGCGCTTCCACCGCCGCAAGATGCAGGGTATGTGTGTGTCTTACCTCGCGTGTGCACTAGTGCGGGCGCGCGCGGCTGGCCACCATCAAGAACTCCTTCCTGGGCTCGCCGCGCTTCCACCGCCGCAAGATGCAGGGTATGTGTGTGTCTTACCTCGCGTGTGCACTAGTGCGGGCGCGCGCGGCTGGCCACCATCAAGAACTCCTTCCTGGGCTCGCCGCGCTTCCACCGCCGCAAGATGCAGGGTATGTGTGTGTCTTACCTCGCGTGTGCACTAGTGCGGGCGCGCGCGGCTGGCCACCATCAAGAACTCCTTCCTGGGCTCGCCGCGCTTCCACCGCCGCAAGATGCAGGGTATGTGTGTGTCTTACCTCGCGTGTGCACTAGTGCGGGCGCGCGCGGCTGGCCACCATCAAGAACTCCTTCCTGGGCTCGCCGCGCTTCCACCGCCGCAAGATGCAGGGTATGTGTGTGTCTTACCTCGCGTGTGCACTAGTGCGGGCGCGCGCGGCTGGCCACCATCAAGAACTCCTTCCTGGGCTCGCCGCGCTTCCACCGCCGCAAGATGCAGGGTATGTGTGTGTCTTACCTCGCGTGTGCACTAGTGCGGGCGCGCGCGGCTGGCCACCATCAAGAACTCCTTCCTGGGCTCGCCGCGCTTCCACCGCCGCAAGATGCAGGGTATGTGTGTGTCTTACCTCGCGTGTGCACTAGTGCGGGCGCGCGCGGCTGGCCACCATCAAGAACTCCTTCCTGGGCTCGCCGCGCTTCCACCGCCGCAAGATGCAGGGTATGTGTGTGTCTTACCTCGCGTGTGCACTAGTGCGGGCGCGCGCGGCTGGCCACCATCAAGAACTCCTTCCTGGGCTCGCCGCGCTTCCACCGCCGCAAGATGCAGGGTATGTGTGTGTCTTACCTCGCGTGTGCACTAGTGCGGGCGCGCGCGGCTGGCCACCATCAAGAACTCCTTCCTGGGCTCGCCGCGCTTCCACCGCCGCAAGATGCAGGGTATGTGTGTGTCTTACCTCGCGTGTGCACTAGTGCGGGCGCGCGCGGCTGGCCACCATCAAGAACTCCTTCCTGGGCTCGCCGCGCTTCCACCGCCGCAAGATGCAGGGTATGTGTGTGTCTTACCTCGCGTGTGCACTAGTGCGGGCGCGCGCGGCTGGCCACCATCAAGAACTCCTTCCTGGGCTCGCCGCGCTTCCACCGCCGCAAGATGCAGGGTATGTGTGTGTCTTACCTCGCGTGTGCACTAGTGCGGGCGCGCGCGGCTGGCCACCATCAAGAACTCCTTCCTGGGCTCGCCGCGCTTCCACCGCCGCAAGATGCAGGGTATGTGTGTGTCTTACCTCGCGTGTGCACTAGTGCGGGCGCGCGCGGCTGGCCACCATCAAGAACTCCTTCCTGGGCTCGCCGCGCTTCCACCGCCGCAAGATGCAGGGTATGTGTGTGTCTTACCTCGCGTGTGCACTAGTGCGGGCGCGCGCGGCTGGCCACCATCAAGAACTCCTTCCTGGGCTCGCCGCGCTTCCACCGCCGCAAGATGCAGGGTATGTGTGTGTCTTACCTCGCGTGTGCACTAGTGCGGGCGCGCGCGGCTGGCCACCATCAAGAACTCCTTCCTGGGCTCGCCGCGCTTCCACCGCCGCAAGATGCAGGGTATGTGTGTGTCTTACCTCGCGTGTGCACTAGTGCGGGCGCGCGCGGCTGGCCACCATCAAGAACTCCTTCCTGGGCTCGCCGCGCTTCCACCGCCGCAAGATGCAGGGTATGTGTGTGTCTTACCTCGCGTGTGCACTAGTGCGGGCGCGCGCGGCTGGCCACCATCAAGAACTCCTTCCTGGGCTCGCCGCGCTTCCACCGCCGCAAGATGCAGGGTATGTGTGTGTCTTACCTCGCGTGTGCACTAGTGCGGGCGCGCGCGGCTGGCCACCATCAAGAACTCCTTCCTGGGCTCGCCGCGCTTCCACCGCCGCAAGATGCAGGGTATGTGTGTGTCTTACCTCGCGTGTGCACTAGTGCGGGCGCGCGCGGCTGGCCACCATCAAGAACTCCTTCCTGGGCTCGCCGCGCTTCCACCGCCGCAAGATGCAGGGTATGTGTGTGTCTTACCTCGCGTGTGCACTAGTGCGGGCGCGCGCGGCTGGCCACCATCAAGAACTCCTTCCTGGGCTCGCCGCGCTTCCACCGCCGCAAGATGCAGGGTATGTGTGTGTCTTACCTCGCGTGTGCACTAGTGCGGGCGCGCGCGGCTGGCCACCATCAAGAACTCCTTCCTGGGCTCGCCGCGCTTCCACCGCCGCAAGATGCAGGGTATGTGTGTGTCTTACCTCGCGTGTGCACTAGTGCGGGCGCGCGCGGCTGGCCACCATCAAGAACTCCTTCCTGGGCTCGCCGCGCTTCCACCGCCGCAAGATGCAGGGTATGTGTGTGTCTTACCTCGCGTGTGCACTAGTGCGGGCGCGCGCGGCTGGCCACCATCAAGAACTCCTTCCTGGGCTCGCCGCGCTTCCACCGCCGCAAGATGCAGGGTATGTGTGTGTCTTACCTCGCGTGTGCACTAGTGCGGGCGCGCGCGGCTGGCCACCATCAAGAACTCCTTCCTGGGCTCGCCGCGCTTCCACCGCCGCAAGATGCAGGGTATGTGTGTGTCTTACCTCGCGTGTGCACTAGTGCGGGCGCGCGCGGCTGGCCACCATCAAGAACTCCTTCCTGGGCTCGCCGCGCTTCCACCGCCGCAAGATGCAGGGTATGTGTGTGTCTTACCTCGCGTGTGCACTAGTGCGGGCGCGCGCGGCTGGCCACCATCAAGAACTCCTTCCTGGGCTCGCCGCGCTTCCACCGCCGCAAGATGCAGGGTATGTGTGTGTCTTACCTCGCGTGTGCACTAGTGCGGGCGCGCGCGGCTGGCCACCATCAAGAACTCCTTCCTGGGCTCGCCGCGCTTCCACCGCCGCAAGATGCAGGGTATGTGTGTGTCTTACCTCGCGTGTGCACTAGTGCGGGCGCGCGCGGCTGGCCACCATCAAGAACTCCTTCCTGGGCTCGCCGCGCTTCCACCGCCGCAAGATGCAGGGTATGTGTGTGTCTTACCTCGCGTGTGCACTAGTGCGGGCGCGCGCGGCTGGCCACCATCAAGAACTCCTTCCTGGGCTCGCCGCGCTTCCACCGCCGCAAGATGCAGGGTATGTGTGTGTCTTACCTCGCGTGTGCACTAGTGCGGGCGCGCGCGGCTGGCCACCATCAAGAACTCCTTCCTGGGCTCGCCGCGCTTCCACCGCCGCAAGATGCAGGGTATGTGTGTGTCTTACCTCGCGTGTGCACTAGTGCGGGCGCGCGCGGCTGGCCACCATCAAGAACTCCTTCCTGGGCTCGCCGCGCTTCCACCGCCGCAAGATGCAGGGTATGTGTGTGTCTTACCTCGCGTGTGCACTAGTGCGGGCGCGCGCGGCTGGCCACCATCAAGAACTCCTTCCTGGGCTCGCCGCGCTTCCACCGCCGCAAGATGCAGGGTATGTGTGTGTCTTACCTCGCGTGTGCACTAGTGCGGGCGCGCGCGGCTGGCCACCATCAAGAACTCCTTCCTGGGCTCGCCGCGCTTCCACCGCCGCAAGATGCAGGGTATGTGTGTGTCTTACCTCGCGTGTGCACTAGTGCGGGCGCGCGCGGCTGGCCACCATCAAGAACTCCTTCCTGGGCTCGCCGCGCTTCCACCGCCGCAAGATGCAGGGTATGTGTGTGTCTTACCTCGCGTGTGCACTAGTGCGGGCGCGCGCGGCTGGCCACCATCAAGAACTCCTTCCTGGGCTCGCCGCGCTTCCACCGCCGCAAGATGCAGGGTATGTGTGTGTCTTACCTCGCGTGTGCACTAGTGCGGGCGCGCGCGGCTGGCCACCATCAAGAACTCCTTCCTGGGCTCGCCGCGCTTCCACCGCCGCAAGATGCAGGGTATGTGTGTGTCTTACCTCGCGTGTGCACTAGTGCGGGCGTGGCGGCGTTAATTACGAGTTACACTAATTGCCGCAGTAAAGGTGTTAAAATTAACTCTGAAGTATCAAGAACGACATTGTCTTCGCAGTCTCGAAGAGAGACTAGCGACTCCAAGACGTGCAAGTAATTCGAAAAATTCGCTTACCTAAAAGATATTCATGTCGACTCTAGCCAGACGTTCACTAAAACCGTGAAAGGGATATCGTTTTTGAAATACCGTCACAAATTATAAAGGTTAATTATAAACTATTAAGTACACGTTAAGGGAATAATACTAATGGGTAAAAATCGTAAAAAAATAATTCACTTGTGTATCGAAATTATTCAATATTTAAAATTATTCGCTATAACTCCTTTACTACCTTAAATCACCTAAAATATCATCAAACATAAACATTAAAAATTTTGTCCAAAGTAATAGAAGCGTTCAAAACTCCCTAAACGGATATATATTTTTTGTGATCATAAAAGTGCATGATCATAAAATTGTACATTTTTGGTCAGGAATAAAGCCATACGATATTAGTTACCTATTTGTTTTACAAGGGGGTAGAGTTGTTGTTTAACCGCTCGTGCTAATATTGATACCCGAGCAAGCGAAAGATTCCATAATTGAACCACGAGCGTAGCGAGTGGTTCGAGAAGTGGAATCTTGAGCGTTGCGAGGGTATCAAGGCACGAGGGTTAAACAAACTTTGCCTCCGAGTGAAACACAACATTTTTCACCATACCGACGCGAGGGAACTAACTATGAAATACAAAAAAAAAAAAACAAACCAAACCAAATCCAAATGAACTTAATAAAAAAAAATCATACAAAATCATCACTTAAAAGTCAATTCTACCAGCTGACATAAGGAAACAACTCAAAATTTGCATCTGATTACTTTGGCCCACATGTGGATAAAATGCAACTTTCTCATTAGTTTTGAACAATCAAGAGGGCTTTTACCAGTTGGTGTGGTGAAAAATAATAAACTAAGCCTTAGATCTACTAAGCCTTAGTCACCGAATGACTTCTTACGCCATTGGCTGGCTTTCCATTTCTGAAAGGACTTTAAACTAATATTACTTATCTTAAGTTACTACTTTAATAAACAAGATTATTAATAAATGATATCGTGATAGTTATCCCTATAAATACATGGTGTAACACGAGGAACCCGAAATATTTTAACCACGCACTTCTGAGGCCGGAAGAAGGAAAAAAAGTTTTTTTTTTAAATTTTGAATGTATTTATACATAAAAAGTTAATGTCATGGCATAACTGGCTCTGAAAATGAATTTTTACGTTTTATTTTTGTTGTAAAATCTACTTTTTGAAACTTTTCTATCAATTAGTATATTTCGACTACGCCCCATAATCGCATCATCACCATCAAAAAGGCGTTTTCCACTAAGTTACAATAAGATGTCTTTATTAATTGGTATTAACTATGAAAGTAGGCGAAATCTAGAGAAGTTTACATGACATTTTATTCTCTAAATGTGATCAGGAATACATTGTTAAAATCTTTCGGTTTCCTCATGTGTTACACCGTGTATATGAACATCACCCTTAATAATTATCCTTTAGAACCTAACTATCCTTTTTTTACCTCCAGCGTCATCAGAAGAAGTCCACTTAACTCCGGAATCATCGCCAGAGTTAACCAAGCGTTCCTGGTTCGGGTCGCTACTACTATCAGCTGATAAGGAGGAAACCTTCACGGCGCTCGTCAAGGGGAAACCCCTGGCTACCGTCAAAGCGGACCTCATACATGCCTTCTTGAGTGTAAGTTTTCCCAGAAAAAAATTGAAAAGTCGCCGCCATTTTGATTTTCTTCATTTGTGGTCTGATTGTGTCTAACTACTTTCAAAAACGACAGCTTCTTAAGTGTAAATGTTCTGTCCTACTTTGAATTGAAAGATAGATGGATAGAAGAGACAACTAAAAGTAGGCGCCATTTTGACTTAATGTATTTAACCTTTTGAACGCCACGCCTATCGCACGCGACGCGTAATCGTGAACCTTGTCGGTACGCATGAAGGTTGATATTGGGCTGAAGCCGCGCGCGTTATATGACGTCTTTGACGGTCAAAAGGTTAATCTTTGTTTTTTTTATCCCAGGTAGTAAAATTTTAGATTTTTTTAACTTTGCGATGTCTACAGCAAAAACGCTAACGAGTTAACCATATTAAAAATAAGTTGAATTAATAGCATAAAAAAAATGAGCTTACCTCGCCATCAAACGTCACAGTTTGGCGAGTTTTATGAAATATAAAAAAATATTACGAATAAAAAAAAACTGTTGATTGCGTCAATTTTTACGACAGAGCTGTTATTTTAGATAAAGTTCGTACATATGTATAATGAATATGTACGAACTTGCCGAACGATATGTCAAGTGCCAGTCTACAAAAAAAGCCAAAGGTATGTCGGCATCTTTTCGAGTTTCGGCGCCATATCTTTGGCCTATGCTCTAGTAGATGGCGCCACTACTTTCAAACAAATTTAACACATAACACTGAAAGAATATGGATAAAAGTCAAATGGCGTTCTAAAACTTTTAATCATGTGTCGAAAGATGGCAGTAAATTTACTGTGGCTACAAAGTTTACTTTGACAATCCACTTCTATTTCAAATTCTCTTTTTTTCTAAGTTTTTAAATATATTTAACGATTATATTTTAATTACAGATAGCAGAGCTGTCTCATAGCGTGTTGAGCCCCATGTCATTTCGGGTGGAATATAAAAGGGGCTCCAACGCGCCCGCCATGTTTCAGAGACACGTCCGGTTTCAGGTAAACACTTCGATTATAACTCTGTATCTTTTTTTTTTATACTACGTCGGTGGCAAACAAGCATACGGCCCGCCTGATGGTAAGCAGTCACCGTAGCCTATGGACGCCTGCAACACCAGAGGTGTTACATGCGCGTTGCCGACCCTTTAAAAATCTGTACACTTCTTTTTTGAAGAACCTCATACTTTAGACCCTGCTTAATTTAAATTAGTATTTAATTGTATAAATTGTATTAATTGTATTGTATAAATGTATGTTCCAGGTTGATATTTCGACTATTACCAAGGCGCCGGGCGAGAACGGGAAAGAGTATCTATACGCTATCACTTTCACACTATTGTCAGGTAAGTTCAATATCACATTTAAAACTTTCGCGTTTTGAACACATTTCAATAGTTATTTGTGTCCCAAGGGAGGAAAAGTAGGAAATTGCGTGCCGCGTGTAAAATTGTCACCTGAGCCGAAGGCGATGGCAATGACACGGGGGATGGAATGTCCTACGTTTCCTCCCGTGGTGCGCATACTATTTTTCTTATTGACGGAGGCAGAAAGCGGCAACTTCGTTTAGCGCAGCGGGAGCAAAGTTGACGCTTCCCGCCCGGAGGGCAGAAATAGTTATTTGCTTTACAAGGGGGCAAAGTTGTTGTTTAACCGCTCGTGCTAATATTGATACCCGAGCAAGTGAAAGATTCCAAAATTGAAGTTCGAGAAGTGGAATGTTGAGCGTTGCGAGGGTTTCAAGGCACGAGGGTTAAACTAACTTTGCCTCCTAGTGAAACACATAATTTTTCACCACACCAACGCGAAGAGAATACTAACTACGAAATACCAAAAACATCAAATAAAAGTCTATTCTACCAGCTAACATAAGGAAACAACTCAAAATTTGCATCTGATTACTTTGCCCCACATGTGGATAAAATGCAACTTTCTCATTAGTTTTTAACCAATAAAGAGGGCCTTTACCAGTTGGTGTGGTGAAAAACATATTTAAAACCGAATCGCTAATTTATTTTTTTACCTTTATTTCCGACGTTCCGACGCAGGTTCCACTGGTCGTGGTCGCAGATAACTGATGTCTTAGCGAAATGTCAAAATAGGGACTTTTGTAACTACCCGATGAAATTCAATAACTTTAAGAGGGATTTTTACCCCGTGACCGTCCTTAACACATTTACTGCCAGACAAAAAACGGCGCACTACCCCAGAAACCGGTGGTCTATAGCTGCGTACAAAACAACCCGCCCAGCGGGTTGTCCGGCATCTGAACAAAGTTCACGAGCGCCCACCAGGTGGGTTCCTGGCAGTGAATGTGTTAAAAAAGGAGAAAACGTTTTTCGACTTCTAAATATTTTCCATTCTCCTTGATTTTTAGTATGTTATTAACACAATGAGTAACTAGGTTTATAGGTTTTATATAATAATAATTATGTAATAATAATTCAGCCTATAAACGTCCCACTGCTGGGCACAGGCCTCCTCTCATGTGCGAGAGCGCTCGGGCTATAGTCCCCACGCTAGCCCAATGCGGATTGGGGACTTCACATACACCTTTGAATTTCTTCGCAGATGTATGCAGGTTTCCTCACGATGTTTTCCTTCACCGAAAAGCTAGTGGTAAATATCAAATGATATTTCGTACACAAGTTCCGAAAAACTCATTGGTACGAGCCAGGATTTGAACCCGCGACCTCCGGATTGAAAGTCAGACGTCATATCCACTCGGCCATATTATAGGTTTTACTTTTTTTTTTTAATTTGCTAGACAAAAAAATCAGAGAAGCGAGACCTATAAACCTAGAATATATTATGCTGAAGCGATCGACATTAACATCAAATTGGAAACCACTTGTAAAGTACATAAACAAGTCTTACTGTCCGAGGGGTACAACAACCTGCTAAAAGCTAGAACTTTTAAAATCCCAGTAGCTAAAGTGCGTACTGCCTTTGCCCGCCGTTTCGCCGACTTTGCACATCCCCACTTGTACAATGCAGTCGTTAAAAGGTGCGAAATAAAAGAAACAAGTGTTAGAAACGCAAAAACTAGGGTGAGAAAATGGCTACTTGACACTGAACAAAAAGAAGCTGAAAGTATCCTGCAAATAATTTCGTAGCTTAAACAGACTCACACACACACACACTCGCGCGCGCACACGCACACACGCGCGCACACACACACACGCGCGCGCACACACACTCGCTGATCTCAATTATTTATAGCGAATCAAATTGATAATGATAATATATGAGATGACAAATAAATAATGAAACTATGTATAATGCATGACCGATTCCTGAAATAGTGATAATGACAAATAGTGTATGTGAAATAAATGTGAAAGTCGTTTCTAACAGAATACGCAAACGTGGAGTCACGGGACAGGCTTAGCCTAGTGTGACCCACAAAATTTATGTAATTGTCCCTGATTTTTAAAAATAAAATTTTACTTTACTTTACTTTACTTTACTTTTACTTTAAATTGATTTGTTAAGATTTAGTTAGTAGAAACAGTTTTCTCCCGAAATGGAATTTCTTAGAAAAAGTAACGTTATTTTGTTAGGATCGCCAAGCTCTCTATGAGTACGTTATGACAAAAAATGTTTAGTCATAACGTATTGTTTGTCCGCATTTTCGTTACTCATAATTTTTTTTTTCAAAATTGTTTCCCATAAAGATGGAAACAATTTTTTTTTAAACAATTATGGCCTGGATGGGTGAGAGTCAGAATGGCGGGTGTACCTAAATAAAATCAAATGAAAAGCATACCATATTTTTGTACCTAATTTGTACTATTTAGTACCTCGTTTAAAAAAATTGGACCTCACGGTACTTAAAGTTATCACCAAAAAACAGGTCACCCGCCATCCTGACAGTCAGAATGGCGGGTGTACTTTATTACGCTATGTTCCCGTGGTTATTGATAAATTCTATAAAAGCCAAATTTTTGTATCTTTTTTGTACCTTCATATTCAATTATAATATGAGTCATTGTATTTGTGCTTTCCAAGTTTTACTCATTTTATATTTTGCTTGCTATTACAATTTTGCAGGCGTTATAATTTTTCAAGTTATCGATTTAATTTTTAAGAAAAAACGCTAAGGTACAATTATTTTTATTACGCCAGGATTTAGTACCATTAATGTTTAATCTGTTAAGTTCAAATAACTTAGAAAATCATGTCTTAAAAATGATTTTTCTTAGGAAGATTTCTTTGAATTGGCGCCTAGCCTTTTTTAAGACATGATTTACTGAGTTATTTGAACTTAACAGATTAAACATTAAAGGTACTAAATCCTGGCGTAATAAAAATAATTGTACCTTAGCGTTTTTCTTAAAAATTAAATCGATAATTTGAAAAATTATAACGCCTGCAAAATTGTAATAGCAAGCAAAATATAAAATGAGTAAAACTTGGAAACCAAAAATAAAATGACTCGTATTATAATTGAATATGAAGGTACAAAAAAGATACAAAAATTTGGCTTTTATAGAATTTATCAATAACCACGGGAACATAGCGTAATAAAGTACACCCGCCATTCTGACTGTCAGGATGGCGGGTGACCTGTTTTTTGGTGATAACTTTAAGTACCGTGAGGTACAATTTTTTTTAAAGGAGGTACTAAATAGTACTAATTAGGTACAAAAATATGGTATGGTTTTCATTTAAGTTTATTTAGGTACACCCGCCATTCTGACTCTCACCTGGATGGGAGGTCTTTAAGCCAATAGAGAGTCGTAAATGTGTAATGAATGCAAGTCGTGGCCGTCACACCCCGCAGGCAACATCCGGCGCTTCCGGCGCGTGTGCGAGGTGGTGCAGGCGGCCGTGTGCCGCGCGCCGGGCGCGGGCCGCGCGCCGCCGCCGCAGCCGCCCTCGCCCAGGGCTTCCAGGAGAAACATACCATCACATCGTAAGTTTTTTTTCTACTCTCAGCTGTAAGCTTCTTTATAACACATACATACAGTACAAATATATGTAACATGCATAAGTATATATTTAAACATATAAGTACATTGACTAGTGCTGCACTGGTCGTTTATTAGTGTAGGTTTTAAGGTTCTGACGGAAGATCAGCGCTGTGGTCTCCGCAGCATTTATGCTGAGTCAGCGCCTATTCTTTACCACAACACATGACCCTCTACTAATATCTCTAATCTAAAAATAAGACACGTAATACATTTGATTATTGACGTAATTATTGATATTAGTGTCAAATTGTATGTTACTTTTTCTTTGTCTCTTGTCAATTTTCTTTTTCTCTTGTTATTTGTTTGTGTCACAAAGCATGTAAGTTGTGGTTGAATAAAGATTTTATCTATCTATCTATAAAGATGTATAACCGATTAATACTAATGCTGTAGTGTATTTTTGTATCCTTTTGGGTGTAATTCGATATTGTTGTGGCAATTCTATGTCAATCTGGGTAATGTCATTTTGATATGGCAACTTAATTGTTTTTTTTAATGACGATGGTGACATATAAATTGAGAGGGAGACTTGACGTTTATGATTGAATGATTTTTCCCGCTTATTTTTAATTATAATTCATTAATAAATGGGAATAACTACTAAAAGTGATTTTACTTGAAGAAATTAGACGAGACCCTACACTTCTTCCTCGCGTTGTCCCGACATTTTGCCACGGCTCATGGGAGCCTGGGGTCCGCTTGACAACTAATCCCAGATTTGACGTAGGCACTAGATTTTACGAAAGCCACTGACCTTCCAACCCAAAGGGTAAACTAGGCCTTGTTGGGATTAGTCCGGTTTCCTCACGATGTTTTCCTTGACCGAAAAGCGACTGGTAAATATCAAATGATATTTCGTACATAAGTTCCGAAAAATTCATTGGTACGAGCCGGGGTTTGAACACGCGACCTCCGCATTGCAAGTCGCACGGTCTTACCGCTAGGCTACCAGCGCTTAATGAATGTTTTTTTTTCTACTCCTCTACTGTTATCTCTCATTTATACATTCATTTACACTAATATAAGAACACACTTAACAGGTTTGAAGAAGTCTATATTGTCTATTCCTCATAACAGCACTTGTGCTTTCAAATTGCTGTAACGATAATTCGATTAATGGCTACCGACCTAAAAAAAACAACATTAATGCAGTTCAAAATTAAGCGTATTGCTGCCAACTTACAAAATATTAATTTTTATCCCTCCTATTCGGAAAGTTCACCTTTCATAGGTTGATAGCCGGGTGGAAATAGTACATTACGATACAAGTGCGAAAAATAGGAAACGAGTGGCAACTTGCTAGTTAATGCTTGAGTTTAAGCAGATATAACAAAACACGTGTACATTATTTTTTCCTGCTCTCAAACATATACTCAAACAAGCCATTAACTAGCAACTTGATTCAGCATCACTTTCTATAGGAGTTAGAAGATTTAGTAACTTTTTAGTACTTTGGAGGACAATTTCTCCCAATAGGTTGAGTTTGGGCAGCTAAAAAAAAATACGTGTCCGTTATTTTAGAATACTCTATAACATATATCAAAATGAATCAACTCGGAGTCGGACAGTTGGGTACCCTTCCTTGTTACATGTATACTTTTGGATTGCTTACCTATATGATTCCACTAGTTTAAACATTCAATAAGGCTTGTATTATGGGTTAAATGACGTTTTGGTAAGTTGATCATTGCAAACGTCAAAATAAATAGCGAGTGAATTAATTATAAAGTACCCTGAAATACGACGAATTGACATTAATTCTGTTAAAATATCATAAAAACTCACTAAAAGAAATATATGCCATCCTTTTTAGGGTTCCGTAGTCAACTAGGAACCCTTATAGTTTCGCCATGTCCGTCTGTCTGTTTGTCCGAGGCTTTGCTCCGTGGTCGTTAGTGCTAGAAAGCTGAAATTTGGCATGGATATATAAATCAATAAAGCCGACAAAGTCGTACAATAAAATCTAAAATTTTTTTTTTTAGGGTACCTCCCCTACACGTAAAGCGGGGGTGAAATTTTTTTTTCGCTTCAACCCTAGAGTGTGGGGTATTGTTGGAAAGGTCTTTCAAAACTAATAGGGGTTTTCAAGAAACATTTTTTGATAAAGTGAATATATTCGGAGATAATCGCTCCGAAAGAAAAAAAAAAATGTGTCCCCCCCCTCTAACTTTTGAACCATAGGTCCAAAAAATATGAAATAAATCGTGGAAGTAGAGCTTAAGAAAGCCATTAAATGAAAACTATAGCGGACATGATCAGTTTAGCTGTTTTTCAGTTATCGCAAAAAGTTTTCCCTTCATAGTAAAAAGACTTACTTTAATTAGGTACTGATTATGCAAATTTGCCTATTTGTTTAACTCGGGTGAAAGGTACCGTTTCATCCCTTGGTTAACAATTTACTATACTTTAAGCTCCAATTTAGCTTATTGTGACGGAAGAGTAACTGCGGAACCCTACACTGAGCGTGGCCCGACATGCTCTTGGCCGGTTTTTTCTTGTTGTTTTGGTATTAGAAGAGCATTTTTTCACATAACATTTCGTCATGTTTGACAGTTGTTGTCGACGGCCGAAACGAGACTGGGAGCAAAAGTCGTGCCCAAGGCGAGCATTAGTTTTGTGGGGCCATTTTTTTCGGCTGATTGTGAATCCACCCTTCTATTTTCCAGCGGCCAACGAGATCCCAGACAGCCCAGAGACCCCTCATCATCAGGAACACGAGGACACCACCTTCGATGCCACCAAAAGCCCAACGAATACCAGCCACAACTCTATAGACAACCTAGACCAGGTACTATAATAAATAAATATTATAGGATATTCTTATCGGATCCCTTTGTTTGGCATAATTATTGAAAGTCATAATGTAATGATAGTCATATTATCATTAGTCTTCATTCTGAAATCGTTCACTTTTCAGGAATTTTCTTAGGTTATCCTATAGATAGGTTAGGTTAGGTTTGTTTTATGGCAATCCGGAAAAATTACGCGTTTCTTTGGTAAGAAAAGAAGTCGGCGATAAAAGCTTGTATCAAAAATGAAATTTTTGCCAAAATCTTATTTGAGCTCTAGCAGACCTCTATAGTTAATCTAGTTCATTGGTGTTAACTTCTAAACGTTATTGTTAACTTATAAATGTTGTTGTTTACTTACAAATGTTGTTGTTAACTTACAAATGTTGTTGTTAACTCATAAATGTTGTTGTTAACTTACAAATGTTTTTGTTAACTTATAAATGTTGCTGTTAACTTATAAATATCGTTGTTACAGAATGGTTCTCACACACTGGGGTCGAGTTCTTCAGTGACTAGCGGTTCTAGTGGATACAAAGTAAGTATTTACTCCTTCATACACTTTATTTTAAACCTAGATATTTATTTACGAAGATAAGAATTTTGTCTATAATAAATACTTAATAGGTATTAAAATAGTACATTACGATACAAGTGCGAAAAATAGGAAATTCGAAACGAGTGGCGATAAATTAAAACACGACCGAAGGGAGTGTTTTAAATCGACACGAGTTGCGAATTACCTATTCGCACATGTATCGTACAACGTTTTACAGTACATATGGCCCTTTAAATGTTCGACACAGTAACGTAATATGCTACTTCTCGCACTAGTGCTATAAAGTAGCCCCATATGTACTGTAAAATACTTGTTACTGTGTTGTTGTTGTGTTGTTGTGTTGTGTTTGTTGTTACTGTCCAAATCCAAATTCTTTGTTTAATTATGTTAAAATGAATAACATTGATTTAAAAAGTTATATCTAGACACGCGGTAGCGTGTCCAGCCAAGTTCAAAGAAAAACTGGCGACGCAGCAACCGTGTGTTACACGAACCATTTCGAGCTACTTTTGACCCCTTCACAACTTAAAACCTATTTAACCTGCACATATGAAATTTGGCACATTTATTGAAGCCCCTTAGCTTGTCTACAATACAAATTTTCATAAACGTCGCTCAAACAGTTATTGATAAATTAACGTTTAAAAATCGGCATTTTTGTGACTGACTGACTTATAGATCAAAAACCTATCAAAAATATAACCCAGTTCCAGATGACCTAGAAACTTGAAATTTGGTATTAATGTAAAATATTAATTGTATATAGAGGATATAATCCCGACCCGGGTACGTCCTTAAACTACGTCCAAAAGAGAGGTATGGGCATTGTGAATGTCATCTCGCTTTGTGTGGTAGGGCACAGCCAGTGGATGTCATTCCAGATCTAGAGCAGAGGCCAAGTGGGAAAGTACCTCCACCTTACAGACAACAGCAGCCAAATAACTCTAGACCCTACTCATAGTGTTGTGTTCCTGCCGGTGAGTAAGGTTGCCAGAGCTCAACGAGGGGGGCGGGTTTAGGGTCGGCAACGCGTATGTAACTCCTCTGGAGTTGCAGGCGTACAAAGGCTACGGAGATTGCTTACCATCAGGCGGGTCGTATGCTTGTTTGCCACCGACGTAGTATAAAAAAAAATAAGAAAAATGAAAATTATGGATAATTGGATGGAAACAAAATCATATATAGATAATCATTATATTAATTAACACTTATAGGCCATAAAACCTACCCCACTTCTAGATGACCTAGAAACTTGATATTTGGCATGAAGGTAGACTATTAGGCGAAATGAGAGCCAAGTTTAATGTTAAGAATATGTGTTTGTTGACTCGCGGACAAAAGAATTGAGATCTATATGGGTGCCAAGTTCTGTGGTGTGTAGAAACTTCTGATTTTACATAAGATTTGTCTTGGCTAGTTTTTACGTATATGTTATTTTGGTCTTTGTTACTTTTCTAAAATTTGGTTTGACCTGTTTTTATTATGAACTTGGATTAAATCTACATACTTAATTTGCTGTTCGGAGGCTGATCATTCCTTTAGGAATTTAGTTTAAATGTCTTTTACAGTACATATGGGGCTACTTTATAGCACTAGTGCGAGAAGTAGCATATTATGTTACTGTGTCGAACATTTAAAGGGCCATATGTACTGTAAAACGTTGTACGATACATGTGCGAATAGGTAATTCGCAACTAGTGTCGATTTAAAACACTCCCTTCGGTCGTGTTTTAATTTATCGCCACTCGTTTCGAATTTCCTATTTTTCGCACTTGTATCGTAATGTACTATTATGATAAAATGAGGTTCAATTGCCAGTTGCGGCTCTTTTTGTCACTTTACAAGATTACTTAATACTTAAAGGTATTAGACAACGTGTTTTTCGTTTGTAACTTTTTGGGATTCCTAAAACTGGTGATTTCCACTGCGATTGGCTTTTCTTCTAAAAAGTTTGCCGACCCCTGACATTTATGTACTTACCTTTTTTTCAATGGGCAAAGTTATCCTAAGGTCTAAAATATTTTAACTTTACCCTTTAAAAATTACGAATGTCTGTCCGATTGTCAAGACAGAAAAGCGCCTAAAGGAAATCTAAACAAACGCTCGATTAATAATCTATTTCCGGTGCGCGAGTGAGACAGCGCTGCAAGTCTAAAGCGCTGTCTCGCTCGCCGTTGATGATACAAAAATGCTGCATTGCTGTAACGCTATCAATATGCATGATGACAGTCGTCCGATTGCAGCAAAGTGTGCGGCGGCGGCGCGTCGACCGCGAGCCGGCGTCCGCCTCCCTCGACCACGAGATCATGAGCTGTCCCAGAGAGCTGCCCGGTGAGTAATCATCATGAAAACATGAGCATAGTTGTGAGTGAGCAAAGTTCTAGGCGGGCAAAATTGTGGGTGAGCACAGTTATGGTGGGCAAAGTTGTAAATGTGTTAAATTGTCGGCGAGTATAGCTGTAGGTAGGCAAAGTTGTAAGTATACACGTAACTAGCTTATAGCAAAGTCTGTGGCGGCGACGCGTCGACCGCGAGCTGTCCCAGAGAGTTGCCCAGTAAGTTTTGTATTAAGAGCGTAAATATTGGGTGGGTGGGCAAAGTTGTAGAAATTGCTGAGGCCAATCAGCAATGTTGTCAAAGGTTTTAATAATAAAATGGCGATTACTCCACTTTCCACTAATATTAAATACCTACGCTATTTTTGTATGAATCAGGCTGAATGACAGTATTCTTAGTATATTAGTTATGAATTTACCTGATTTTACCCGACGCTGCAACAATCATCTGCTATAGATGTGGTGGCCAATTCTCTCAGTTATGAAAAATATTGTGTTTCATCCATCGCCGTATCCACACGGTACAATAAAAATATAACTCTTTTAAATGGAATTTATTTTTGTATTAATAGTTAAATTCCTTCTCATTCACATTTTGACAAAAGTGCCTGAATCCTACTTTTGTATCTGCCGTCATTTTACTCAAACTCTACGACTTTATCCAATGTTATCAAAATCCATAAGGGCTTAATCTATCTAATATTATAAATATTATTTATGTAATAAACCGGCCCTAATCTTACTTTCTTTTTCTTCATGAGCTGTGGCAAACTGCTAAACTGTTCGCAAATTAGGCAGCCGGTGGAAATCCTGTTCTATAGACGATTTATGGAAGTCTTAACGAAGCCTATTTTTTTTTCAGGCACCCATACAAAACGCTCTTCCTCCGAGCACAGAGACTCGCTAGACTCTCGTTCGTCCCTCAAAGACGACCTGCGCCGCAACAACAGTTTACGAGAGCGCCGCGGCGAGCGCGACTTGCCGCGCGTCGCGTGAGACTTTCAAGACAAGCACTTGGTACGACACTTACTTGGGCATTATCGTCCTAATATTGTCGAAATTGAGGTAGCGTGTTGAGATCTAGTTTTTAAACGTTTGACGCTTAGTTGACTGAGGTTACAGTTGATTTGACAAGCATGCGAATGAGGCGAATAATGAGAGATTATTACCATTTTTTCAGCGTCCAAATACTCCAGATATTTGCCTCGTCATTCGTCTCGCGACTCGTTGTAAATGTAAATGCGTGACCTCTTGCTTAGTCATACTATGTCGGGGAAGTTGAAGTAACTTGTGGGCAAAGTTGTATTTTAGAACAGTCTATGATGTCTCGTAAAAACGAAAATTTCACGTGTAGGAGGTTTTTTCAAAGAGACTCAGAAATTGCGTGTTTGATTACTTCGATTAATAATGCAGAAATAACGCTAATACCCGTGGAATACTCCTGTTGTTATATCATGACGGCAAAGTTGCGATAGTAGACACAATTTTAGTAATATCATATTCATATGGGCAAAGTATACGTGGCGTCTGGAGTGGGCAAAGTTGCCATAAAATGTAGGCAAAATTGCTACATCTTGTTGGTAAAGATATAATAAATTTTGTTTTCATATGGGCAAAGTTATGTCCAAGATGTATGTAGGTATGTTGATGAATTTCAAATATAATCCGTTTGTATTTCAAAGTTTTCATATATGTTTGAATTTGAAATTCATCAATATTATAACTTTGTAATCTACTATGACAACAACTCTCTGCTCTTTGGGCAAGATCATTATTGTTCTTGTCATACAAAATATGGCTGTATTGGATTAGATACCATTGGTATTGTATTTTACACTGTTTGGTATTGGTAGCACACCATACAATGTATTATATAATAGTACAAATACATTGTACATGTACTTTTGTATTATACATTTTGTACTATACACATAGTAAACAAAGTTTGACACAATTGTATGTGACAGGTTTATTGTGAGACGTCACGTTGAAATGTATTAGATATCGCAAATCATTTCATATACGTTGGTTGTATTAAAATCTGTAGAATGTTTTTTTAGTTAGACCTGAACAAAAAAAAGGATGGAAGCGGTTCTCTAACGCCAAAAACCATTCTACCTATTTAATACTAATAAATAAACAAATAATACGCGTGTTGTTGAGATAGTTTTTGTACAGTTTTAAATCGCTAATATCTTTGGTGTAAATTGCAAAACATTTTAATATACTAAATTTGCCCGTGTGAGTTCTCATTCGGTATTTAAACATATTCAATTCAATTAAATGCTAAATCAATACTAAGTTAGATATTTGTTTTAACATGTTCACTGCCAACGTTTTCGTAGCGCTACGCTCGTGGCCAATCCCAGCGTTTTTCCGCTTTGTGGAGGAAAGCGACTACAAACATAGGATCCGCCGAGCGGGTTCTGAGCACTCAATGTGTTATGTATTTATTACTTAGGGAGTTTTGATTTTTAGCCAGTGATGTTTTTACTTTGATATTCATATAAGTGAAAACATATGACGTTTTGGGTGGGCAAAGTTGCAATATTAGGCATAATTGAAAAACAATCTTGGCATTTACACCAGAGATAAGCATCTAGTCAAATTCGTTTTTTACGCCAAAATCTTAAAAGTATTAAGAATAGGTAATTAGTTGGCTTAGGCTTGGTATGGAGTGCACAAAAATGAAAACGGATGGACTTATGAATTGGCTATTTACAGTTGACATTGGCGTAACTATGACGGCACGAATGCTTTCTTGAATTATTAGTAAGAAAACCATATTTTTATATCCCAGTACAGTCGCCATCAGATATATCGGAGCGGCAAAGGTGCTCACAAATATATGAACACGCTGCTATTGTAATGAAGTTAGAGTACGTGTACAGATATGTTTGAGCACCTTGGCCGCTCCGATATATCTGATGGCGATTGTACAAGACAGTTCGATCAGCTAATTCAGCATTTTGTCAATTATGTGATTTTATGAATATGGGGGTTAACGTTACAACCAAAAATAATAGTTTAACCTTTTGACCGCCAAAGACGTCATATGACGCGCGCGGCTACAGCCCAATATCAACCTTCATGCGTACCGACAAGGTTCACGATTACGCGCCGCGTGCGATAGGCGTGGCGTTCAAAAGGTTAAATAGCCTTAATTTGTTTTTTTATGGGGATACTTGTATTTAAATTTTCCCATAGCAAAACCGCAAAAACATGACGAAATTGTTGCAAGCATCTGATTATTCTTAGTTACGCCAATGACAGTTATAGGATTTTAAAAATCTCACAGACGCTTCCTTACAAACACGATTTTCGAGAAAATTCGGCAAACTTCCAATCTTTAACCGACTTTGGAGTGGATGTATATATTTATTGGCGAATCTGCTGAACAATTATGATATACAGTAGAAGATTTTTGGGACACGATCGTAAATAGTATTATTTCCTATTTTATGAAATAACACATAGTTTAAAACAATTAAATATAGGCATATTCTCTCGATCTGGCGGTATGCATTGAAGATGCTATAAAGAAAATAGGAAATACCAAAAATCTTCAAATATAGGAGTGCTTTCGGTATCAGAGTCGGTTTTTTAAAGGTATTTCGAAGCCAAATTTCGAGTTTTTAACGCCCAATGAGAATTAGCGAATTTTTTTATATATACTATATATAATAGCTGTATCTAGTAAGCTTAATTGATGTACGTTAAAAGTTATATGTGTTGGGGGTATACCTTAGTTTTAAGATCGAAACTTGGAGATGGATTAATTTTACCGTTGACTTCTCATCATAATTATGTTGTACCATTATTATTGCATTTTTTTAGAGTTATTATATTGCATAGGTACATTATTAAATTTAAATTGACTAGTATTTACATCAGTGGGGTATTTAATTTAAAGTACAGTACATATTTTTTATTTAAATTTGGGAAATTTGTAGTTATTTCTACCTAGAATCACGAAATCTTTCGATCCTAATAGGAGAAAAAAACCCTACAATTCTCTGTACGTTTTTCGTTTCTTCCATTCCGTTATCGTCATACAAAGTCTATGAAAAATCTCTTTTTTTATTCTATGAGAATCGAAAGAGCTCGTGACACGGTATTTTTATTTCTAAATAATTTTACGCGAAATTAATTATTTCATACCCAAAGCATGTAGTCATCAGTTAAAATAAAATTCTCAAATGGGCTGGTCTTTCAATTAAGATGTATCCCCGACGTGTATCATTATTGAAACCGCCCATTGTATGTTAAATGCTATCCATGTACTGATTTATTATTAACATAGGTAAGGCCTGGAGATGTAAACTTAACGCTGTATTTTTGCAAAGAATGTGTTTAAAGAAACCCTATAAAATTTTCGGACAGGATTTTTGACCGACAGTCAAATGTATTATTTTGTTTATGGGCAAAGTTATAACAAAAACGTGATAGTTATTATATTTCGTTTTTCTTATAACTTTGCCCACAAACCACTTGATATAAAATGTATTTAAAAGTATTGATGATGATGATGTTAGGCAACATTTCTTGTTAATTATCAGGTCATAAACGTATATATCTATGCTATGACCTTGACAGTTCATGTTTATAAGTTCCCAGTCTTATTCAATCTTACGAGCAATACATTTTCTTTGGGACTGCCTTCGGTCATCTGTCTTGTCTTACCTACTGCCATATTAACCATAGGCATTGCTTAGAGATTCTGCAGAAATCGGTTAATGGTATACAATACACGTATATATTTATGTATTTTCTACTTCTGATCGTCATATTGTAAATTCCAAGTGGATTACAGTACTTAAAGCAAAAACTGTCCAGTAAAACAAGTAGATGTTACCATTCCGATTTCTGCTCCTATGTATAAATAAATTATATAGTGTGCACATAACTTAGTCGAAACCGGTGTCCACATTAAATATTTGTATAAATGCTTATATGTCCGGTTATATACTATTACTGTACGCAGGGGCGAAACTTGCCATATGTAATAAATATGTCAATTTAATCCGACTTGGAGACCCTTTCATTTGTGATAATGATTTTATATGATAATAATAGTGAGTACAGTCGCCATCGGATATATCAGAGCGACCAAGGCGTTCACAAATATGGAAAGATGATTGTGAAAGTGCATGGTCAGATATTTTTGAACAACCTGGCCGCTCCATTGTATGAGGATTATATGAATAGCACCGACATACATACACATAGTTCTAAATGTCGTAAATAAAATCGTATTCTATCATTAAATTCTTACAAATGAAAGGGTTATCTATAATGATTTATATTTAATTTAATTTAATTTTAAATATTATTTTGTATATTTTAAACATAATTTAAATTTGTATAAACCAAATAGCTGAATATTACTGTATTATTGACTAGCAAAGGGCGATAAATATGTCTGTATTAAGTACGTGAAAGTCTAATTTTATTGTAGATCTCAGGATGAACTTCAGAATCACGTATATTATCATATACAAAAAATCACCTTAACATCATAAATGTCATACCTAGGTAACATAAAATACATCTAGTCACCTATTAATATAATTTTCATGAAGCAGTGTTCTGTCAAAAACTGCTCTTACTTAGTTCTTTTTAAAAGATTATGTAACTTTGCCCGTTTAATGTGACTTTGCCTACTTTATTTAAAAATCGTAAAACATTATACGATAAAGCAAATTCACTTATTCGAAAACGAAAGAAAAATGTGCGTTTATAGTATTTCGTAGTTATAGTTATGGGCAAAGTTTCTAACTAATTAATCATTTCTGGTTTCACTAAACTACATCGTTGATAGAACATTGCAGTATTGAATGTTAAGTTACTATGCCACAGGGTGTCTCCCATCTCAGTGCGTAAATTCATTCGATTCTACTCGCTAAATTGACCTACTTTTACTATGGGACTGACCCAGAAATCGCGAAAACATTTTTTTGTTTTTCCATAAAAAATATCTGATCAGCCAAAATGTATCAACTGTATCTAAAGCCCCATGGTGGGAGACATACTGTATACTCGTTGATATTTGTACATTTATTATAATTATACTAATTACACTTTAGTTCGTAATTTATGTTCAGGTGCTAGTTTATAATAATGATCTCGTTATTTATAAGTTTATTATAAGCGCTGGCAGTTGCAAAGGATACACTGATGTACTAAGGTTATGCAAATTAAAATGTCTGTTAATAAAACACCTTTTTACACATCAAATAATAGACAACTTTACCAACTTACCACATGACATGACACAACGTTCACGGTCCTAGCTGGTATTTATTCAGTTCGATGAAATTTAAATCGTTTTCAATTGGGACAGGGTTGAATTTGTTTGGTATCGTTCGTAAAACAATATCAACTATATATCTTATACGATTTAAATTTCACAAGCATATTTTGGATTATTCCTAATTGTATGGCTGGACCTTAGGAGGATAACACGACACTAAACACTAACCCCCTTATTCATAAACGTCTACTAAAGTTGACAAGCCGGTAATAATCGTTTGTCCCTTTCCGACTTATTGATATGATATAAAGGGACAAACGATTATTAGAGGCTTGTCAACTTTAGTAGACGTTTATGAATAAGGAGGTAATTTACTAAGTAAATGGCCCAAAATGACCAGTCATTTAGACAACTCAAATAACAGTTGCTCTTTTTAGGTTTGAAAGTCCAGAGTAGTATTGTACCTTGTCAACTGCCACAAACATTTGTACATACATTTTTTTGTCACCACACATTGCCCCTGTCATGCATATATCATTGATTACCTGAAGTCACATATCATATGTCAGGTATAATATATCTTTACCGTACTTAACTATTTTCCGCCATCTTACTTTCAGATTATCAGAGTAGAAAATTTTTAAATGATGACCAGTCAGCCAACTATAAGACCTTGTCTTCTCTTCTTCTTCCGATGAATTTTATCATAATGTTCATTTGTGATTTTTATCGGGAAAAAATATCCAACATGGTAAAAACACGGTTTCACAGTACAGTACATTAAAATTGTCTTGAAAGGCATCATGCATTGCTTATAATTAAATAAGTCATAAGTCTAAAACATGCACTTGTCAATCTTCATCGTCTGGTTCTTATCAAAAGTACAAATAATCTTGTACCAAAATACTTCAGTCCTAATATGGCGTCCAGTTTCCCCAACTCTTTAGGTATGTTTAAAATTGCAATAGAATTTGCCTTAAAAAAGATAAGTCGGTAAAGGTAGGTTATGTCATAGTTGAGAGAATGGATGGATCATTTAAATCATAAATAAATTGTATATTGTTTATTGTAATGATATTGCCTTTAAGTCAGACCCCACGTGTATAAATAAAAATATGATATATTTTTGTGTTCAAAAATGTGAAGGTCTGAGTAAAATGGGATCTTGCGGCATCTTAGTACTCATTGTATTATAAGCTGACCTATGGTCCCATTTTATTTTGGACCATCTAAACATTGTGAAATGTAATTTTGTACTCAATTAATGAAAGTATATTGGTAATTTAGCTTTTTATGATATAAACGACTTAAACGTTTAGCAAAAATGGCCAATACAAAATATTCATTTTCTTCTTGTTTGTGACAACATGAAAAGGCCTGAAACGTAAACAAAAGACCCCTAAAAATGAGTCATCAGCACGACATGTTAATTGATTCTAAATATTGTACAAAATCGGACAAGTTAACAAATGTACAACAATCTTTTCATGAATTGTCACATCTATTCTATCATTTCAAATATCTAAACTTTTTCCTGTTTTTCCTAATTTATACTTACGTTGATTATAAAAAAGCTTGTTAAAATTTTGGTTTACCTTAACCTTTTCGACGGCGTGTAAAACACAAAAGCTGTCACTCGGACGCCACGTCACCGAAGTGTCAAACTGAAATTGAACTTTTTGCATGTGCACGTAGGTCTATGTTGCTCTGTGTGACGATTTCATCCGTCTTCGGCGTCAAAAAGGTTTCACTTGTTACTTTTTCTAGCGTTCCTTGTATATTTACCATTTAATATGGAAGATGAACATAGGAACCTTACAAACTCATTCGAGGCATTCGACGTCTTTTTAAATTGCTATAAAAACCTTCAAATGCTTCTAGTGATCAACTGAACGGGCAAAATGTAATACTAATAATAACTTGTTATTATGATGTGTTTGTGACTATTGTAATATATTTAAGGTCTTCGAAGTTAGTCGTTTGCTTTTTGTTTGGAGACCTACGCCCGGAGAAGGCGTGAGCTCTAATAATGTGACTTATGCCTTTTCGAAGGCGACTGCTGTACATTCGTAATATAAGCATCGCTATCTGTACTGTATTGCTTAAGGTATTGGTTAATAAAAAAATAATAAATAAAACAACTATTTAAAATATGCCGTTTCATTTCAAGTTTAGAGGCTCAATTATTACATACTTACCATTGAATATAAATTGGGGCAAAGTTAGAGAGTAATTAAAAAATATATATATTATTGTACAGTTTTAATAACCATTAATCACGCACCTTATTCACAATAATTAAGTCAGTTACAACTAATGTTACAGTTTTTACCAAAATCCTTCGAAACTACACAAAAAATATTTCCATCTTCCTGAATTTGTGATGTTTTATATCATAAATTAAACGATACCTTTATTAAGTAGTTTAGTTACATCAAACAAAAAATTGGATTTCAGCAAAAACAAATGCAAATTACATATACTATAAACTAGGTACCTATATCTACATACATAATGGCAATGTGATGTCATATGTACAGCGTTCATGTTTGTGACTTACGAGTTATGCTAATTTACTTAACGAGACAAAGCCCCTATTTTCTTAATAGTTTTTTTATGCGAGAGGAAGTCTAGTCTGTAAAAAATACTAACCTCCCTCTTTTCTAAGCACATAATTTGTCTCCTAGTTTATATATATATATGTGTAGTAAATATCCCAATCTATAAGAATAATCGAAAGTTTTATAATAATTCCATGTCATTTCGTTTATCCTTAATAAACTAGAAAAATAATGCTCCATTTTCCAAAAAATATTCCCTACATCTCTCGTTTGGACGGCAAACATAAAAATAACACACTTCTTAATCCTAAAAAGCAAGATTTTGACAGAGTACCTGCTTAGAGGTAGCATTTGCTAGTCGAACCTATCAAATAGCGGCTAATATATATAGTATATACGTATATATAATTATTTACATATTACAATTAACGCCCACAATAAGGGAGGGCGTGATATCGCTCACCCGATTTCATAGAAATAGTATAAACAGCAAAACGCCCTGGCATTTAGAGGTTTGACTTAATTTATGGCTTATCTTTTGGTGCTTAATTTTTCTGATCAAAAAAGAAAGAAAATATGTCGATTGCGAGTCATTTGAAATCCAGTCCGTAACGCTATTTGAAGCTTTACGAAACGCCAATGCGATGTTTGTCTTTTTTTAACTTTACTATTCTTGTAAGATAGATACAATACCATTTCAATAAAATAGGTGTTTTTACGAAAAAGCATAGAAAGCTCAGCAATAGCACCTAAGAGTAGAAATTGACATTACACACGTCTTTTATATTACAACCATTTTACATTTATTTGTCCAAGCATACGACCATGGTTAATAAAATGATCATATAACTTCGTATCATCAACTTTGCCCACTCAACTAGTGGGTGACTTTGCCCACATAATTAGAAAATTGTTAATATCTAAATTCGCTTGAATAAATTTTACTAATTAATTATTTAATTACTACAAACGTAAAACGAAATTATTCATTAGGCAAAGTTGACATGCTTTTATTACTATGGCCATTTATCTATACGTATATTAATATTGATATACAAAAGACGAAACACTGCTTTGGATAAAAGATAGACATAACACATACTGACCATTTTATCACTGTGTTGCTAGAATTTTTGAAATAATAAATAATCGACACCTTTATAAGTTAACCTTTTTTTCCTGATGCAATAGGCACTCTAATTGCCTTGATTTACTCATAATTATGTAATAAAAATAAGTACTAACATTTGGAGAAAAATGCGGGTTCCTTTAAATTAAAGTTAGTATCTTTCATTAAAAATTATATATTTACGTCTAAGTTGTAAGGTAGGAGTTGGTACTAGTGCTCGACGCTGCACTAGTCACCGACATGGGCACTTTATTTCATGGAAATATAGGTTAAATTTGAACAACGAAGATTTTTCTGTCTCTCTTCTTCCTCGCGTTGTCCCGGCATTTTGCCACGGCTCATGGGAGCCTGGGGTCCGCTTGATCCCAAGATTTGGCGTAGGCACTAATTTTTACGAAAGCGACTGCCATCTGCCCTTCCAACCCAGAGGGTAAACTAGGCCTTATTGGGATTAGTCCGGTTTCCTCACGATGTTTTCCTTCACCGAAAAGCGACTGGTAAATATCAAATGATATTCCGTACATAAGTTCCGAAAAACTCATTGGTACGAGCCGGGGTCTGAACCCGCGACCTCCGGATTGCAAGTCGCAAGCTCTTACCGCTAGGCCACCAGATTTTTCTGAGAACGAAGATTTTTCTGTATTCGAACTTAATCCTTGACACTTTGGCATAAAGTGCCCATGTCGAGTACTAGTGCAGCGTCGAGCACTAGTACTTCTACCTTATTGTGATTATTTTCATTTTATACTTAATCCTAAAACTACTGATGTTTTAATACACTGTAAAAAGGGGTACGTGCACCCTGCATTTTTATATACACCGTGTTTTTATTGAATTTCGTTAACTTCGGGGTATCGGTAAGTACGTTTAAAGAAACTAAATGGCATAGTTAATTTTCAAAAAAAAAAAATTTTTTTTTTTTTAGTATTTTTTTTTTATAAAAAGTAACTAAATGTTGCATATAGCGTTGTTGTAACATATTAATTGAAAACTGTGACATATCAATGTCATTTCGAACGTCGATCGTCCGAGATAGTACTTACGTTTAGTAGCAAATGTATGAACTCGCACTAAACACTAATCAATAAGTAAACAGGCCCTAAGGCAAGTGTACACGCTCGTAACGGCCTTATAAGATAAAAATTAATGATTAATTATCTCCGAAATGGAGTTAATTAGAATATCGGTGTCTTTGAGAAAGTTACTTAATTTAAGCTCGGGAATGCACCCTCGAAATTAACGCAAATCAAAAAAAAACACGGTGTATATTTATGCGTAGTAGGAGCAATATTTTTTCCTATTAATAATTGTGTATATAAAGTACCAGCAGGTACATTAATCACTTATATTATTTACCCAGAAACCCGTAACAATAAAGACTGTATATAACTGGTTCTCAGTAATAATTTGTTGTAGATAGTGAGGCTTTAATCCTATACGATTTGTATAGACATTAGTCTCTATTATTTATTTATCTGGTTAAGTCTGACTTAAAAATGCTGAAAAATACGTATGACACATTAAAAAATGTCTAAACCCAAAATCATGATTCTAACCTATAGTAAATCCGATTATAGCAAGCAAAATTTTAAAAGTATACCGATGGTCAAATATTCAAACTAGGCCTTCCTATTTTTTAACCGACTTCAAGATTTCAAAAGACGAGGTTATCAATTCGGTTGTATGTTTTTTTTTTTAGATATATGGTCAGATAATTAATAACCCACCCACCCACTTAATACGAGTACTTCTACTGCTTACTGTACTTCAGTGGCAGCGTAAGCATACTTAGGCAAGCCGGAGCTTACCTTTTCTTCAAAACTTGTAAGATAAGGAGGTCAATAGGCATGCCGACTTGCCTTTCCTTAAACACTTGTAGAATCGGTGTATGGTAGGCAAGCCAGTAGGAACCGAGTTGTATGGACGCGCCGCCACTGCTGTGAGTGAGCCGTTATTATAGTTTAGTAGAATCTAAGTACTCTGTGTCTCAGGCGCCCACTTTGTTCCGTCTCTTGTTCAGCAGGGAGTTGTTGCTCTGCTCCAGTGCTTTGATTTGTACCTGCAATTTAAAAAGTAACATTAAACCCAAGAATTTAAATCTAAGAAAAAAAAAATTTGGGACTGCCGTGGTAAAAATTGGGACTGCCGTGGTACGATTGATACGTGTCATATTGGCAATGAATACCGCGGCAATATTAGGCATATTGCCAAACACTACCGCAGAAACTTAAAAACCTGGTCGTAGACGGTTGTAGTACTTATTCCCAGCTCACAATTAATGTAATTTTGTTCAATGACTACCATGACAATCATCATCATCATGTCCTAGCCGTTTTCGACCACAGCGACTGCGTTCTACCTGAGAGCGTCGCTGGTGCGCTCTCAGGTGACTGATATAGCCAATTTTTGCAGCAAATGTACGACCACACTAGTTGCAAGTCAGCACCCCTCCGACATAATTGTAAAGTATGGCCGCAGGTGGTCTGGCCTTCAGCTCGTCGCGCTTAGCGTCGAGTTCTGTGAGCCGCCTGGCTTCAAACTGACGCACCTGAGTCTGCACAATATGCCTCCAACGTGGACGGGCACTGGCTAGACTCTCCCACTTCGTTGGCTCTATATGAGCTCTCTTCATATGCCGTTTCAACACATCTTTGAACCGCAAAAATTGGCCGCCTTACCATGACAATATAGGTTATATTGCCAGTCTAGCGCTGCAACATTAGTACCGGATCGTAGTCAATGTGCCTTGTCTCCAGCGGATTCTTAGTTACTTTGGACACGTAGCCAGACGGGAGCCGGACAACCTCGAAAAGCGCATTATGTTTGGCATGGTGGATGGAGGACTGGGTAGTGGACATCCACGAACCCGCTGGGTGGACATTGTAAAGAAAGCCTGCCAGGGATCTACACAGGCGCGTATTATTAAGAAGGCGGAAAATCGTGCAGAATGGAGAGCCTTGGTGCACAAAATAACGATCTCATGTGGTCGCGACCCTCAGTCATGAGGAAACGAGGAAGAAGAAGAAGTCAACAAGCATAGAGGTATCCATGATATTACTTACACATATACCATTTAGTATTTACTCACAGTTCAGTATGAGTGTCATAATTACCGGGGACTATGTGGAAAGAGTCAGAAAGGAACAGATCTATAGCGGTCATCACACTGCTCCGCACTTCGGAACGACGTCCAATGCTGCGATTTTTAACTTTGTACTGTAGAATCTCGATTTGTATAACCGCTTGGTATAACAAATTGGCGCCGCCTCTCCGTGCGAAGGTGCGAATGCTTTCGTACGGAAATATGCCACACCGTATGGATTTATGTCATATAATCAATTATCGCGGCAATTAGAAACTACCACTGCAACATACCTGGTCGTAGTCAACGCGCATTGTAGCGAGTGATCGAGTTATTTCATCCACGTCACGTTTCATTGGTCATATAGTCAGTGACTACCGCGGCAATATTAGAGACTAGCGCTACAACATACCTGGTCGTAGTCCACACGCATTATAGCGAGTAATCGAGTCATTTCATCCACGTCACGTTTCACTGGTCATATAATCAGTGATTACCGCGGCAATATTAGAGACTAGCACTGCAACATAACTGGTCGTAGTCAACGCGCATGGTAGCGAGTGATCGAGTCATTTCATCCACGTCACGTTTCACTGGTCATATAGTCAGTGACTACCGCGGCAATATTAGAGACTAGCACTGCAACATACCTGGTCGTAGTCAACGCGCATGGTAGCGAGTGATCGAGTCATTTCATCCACGTCACGTTTCACTGGTCATATAGTCAGTGACTACCGCGGCAATATTAGAGACTAGCACTGCAACATACCTGGTCGTAGTCAACGCGCATGGTAGCGAGTGATCGAGTCATTTCATCCACGTCACGTTTCACTGGTCATATAGTCAGTGATTACCGCGGCAATATTAGAGACTAGCACTGCAACATACCTGGTCGTAGTCAACGCGCATGGTAGCGAGTGATCGAGTCATTTCATCCACGTCACGTTTCACTGGTCATATAGTCAGTGACTACCGCGGCAATATTAGAGACTAGCACTGCAACATACCTGGTCGTAGTCAACGCGCATGGTAGCGAGTGATCGAGTCATTTCATCCACGTCACGTTCACTGGTCATATAGTCAGTGACTACCGCGGCAATATTAGAGACTAGCACTGCAACATACCTGGTCGTAGTCAACGCGCATGGTAGCGAGTGATCGAGTCATTTCATCCACGTCACGTTTCACTGGTCATATAGTCAGTGACTACCGCGGCAATATTAGAGACTAGCACTGCAACATACCTGGTCGTAGTCAACGCGCATGGTAGCGAGTGATCGAGTCATTTCATCCTGGACATCAGCCCAAGCTTCTCCAGTTTCGCGGAGTAACGTGTTGGTGTATAGAGGCGTTTGGGGTACTTGGGTGTATTGGCGGATCCAGGGGCTGGACATCACCTGGGAAATAAATATAGTGTTAGGTTTTGGAGAAAAATAATTAGAAATCCGAATGTATGTGCTTTATTCTTGGTCGTCTTCGAGCAACGCCGGGAAGGGAGACGGCATTCATACTATTTCCCCTCTGCCGAAGCATAGGTACAACATGTTGTGACTCGTCCATACCATGTGAAAGATTTGTCTTTAACGTGTGTCATTTTCTATGTATTTGTGTCGTCATTACAGATTGGATTTTGTATGTAGTGAGAGAGAAGTGCGACTGTGTGAACGTTTCCCTCAGCAAAAAATGGCAGAACGATTTGTACGGTGAGATATCGCTTGGCTTCCTCCCTTCCGACGTGTTGGAAGCCGGTGTTGCTCGAAGTTGGTCGTAGTGCAGGTTGAGTAAGGCTTGTGTCCAGCAGTGGATTTCTTTCGACTCATCATATGATATATGATTTTAATCGTGAGATCTTTATCGTAGGAGTAGCCTTTGAAATATTTTTCTAAATACTTATAATCAGGACGAGCCATGGAAAATAGAAAAGCTATCGGTGTCCTTATTGGTACGTAAATCTGTTTAGGAGTTATTGCGTGGTTGAGTAAGGGTAACAAAACTTTCAATTTATATAATTTGTTGGAATTAATGAAGGTGAAAGTAAGTAGGTTATTTTAATTGACTTGTACACGCTGTTATACTCTTCACAATATAGTTTTGGGATCAATTCTCAAGCGGCATTGACAGTATACACCGTGGGCTGATAAAACCCGACAAATTTTAAAGGTGTATTCTTGACCGCATTTAGAGACTAAAATGTGATACAAAGTTTCCTGAAATCGGTCTTTTTTTAGAAATAATGACAATTTTTGTAAAAAATTGTTTCCGTAATAACTTAGTGAAAAACGCATTTTTGGCTGCGACGCTGCCACTATGTGACTTGGTTTAGATATACCTGATGGCAGACATAAAAGTTTTATAAGAAACTCGCAATTTTTAGTGTAAATAAAAAAACTTGAGTTATTCGTTGTAACTAATTAGTTTTTTTTCGACAAGATGTAAGAAGAAATAACGTGTCGTATGAAGAAAAAAAATTTTTTTTGTCTGATAAAAAAAATTTTTTGCCGAATTTTCCCAAAACTTATATAAAATTTTTTGCTCCTCATGACCTCAGGAATGCTTGTTTAAAATCTGTCTGGTTTTACCAGCCCACGGTGTATAAAACAGCATTATCATATAAATCGTAGGACAATAAAACCCGACGGTTTTGAAGCATGGAATTCTGAGGTCACAAGGAGCCAAAAATGTTATACGAGTTGACCAAATTAGCAAAAAAAAATTTTTTTCCAAAAAAAAAAACATTCAACGAATGATTAAAGTTTATTTTTATTTACAGATAAAAATTGCGACTTTACTTTAAAACGTTAATGTTTGCCTAAAAAGGCGTTTATCACTAAGTTATAACAGAAACAAATTTTCATTAATCATTATTGCTCAAAAGAAAAACAATCTTATAGTACAAAAGGCGGACTTAATGCCACGAGGCATTCTCTACCAGTCAACCAATCAATTATTCTAAAACAAGATCGATTTCAGGAAACTTTGTATGACATTTTAGTCTCTAAATAGTTTAATTTCTGTTGGGGTTTCTTAGTTTTAAGTTTAGACATTTTAACTAAATTTGACTGCGAATACCTTTAAGCACTTTAGCAAGATTAATCTTTTTATAATCAATTCATTTTATTATTATCTATCAATGAAATGTCAAGTTATTTAATTTTTTCAATTATCAAATGATCTGTTAATTTAATTTTAATGTCTAGTCAACAATTTTTCTGTTATACACCATTTTTTTTTTTTTTGTAAATGTAAATGTATACCTATGGATCGATGTTGTCTGGAATAAATTATTAATTACTATTTATTGGCCCACGGTGTATATGATGATGTCTGCAAGATTCATCAAATACCTGATATATGGTGAGGCGCTTGGCACTATCCACGCAAAGCATGCCCCGGATGAGGTTCTTGGCTTCAGACGATACGTTGGACCACTCCGGCTCGGGGAAGTCGTACTGGCCTAGTCGGATACGCTGGAAGATAAAGTTAGAATTATAATAACTATTAGAGGAATGTTACGCGCTCGCATATCGTTAATATAAGTTAAACTGGCCTAGTTGAATACACTGAAAGATATAATACAATTGGTTACAGTTTGGTTGACAGTTTTTTGTAAATAATGTCAATCGATCATGATTTACTTGAGGATAAAATGATGTTGTAATGTGACGTCACATTACATTAGTCTGTCCTAAATGTATCAAGATCAAGAAAACTTCTATTTTGATCCTGAAATATTCATGCCGGGCGATATGGCGAGCCCGTGGTTGGAGTAGAAGGGAGGGAAGCCGCAGAGTAGGATGTACATCACTTCGCCTAGTGACCAGATGTCGCTTGATTGGTCGTATTTCTTACCTTTTTCATGCCGGGCGATATGGCGAGCCAGTGATTGGAGTAGAAGGGGGGAAAGCCGCAGAGTAGGATGTACATCACTTCGCCTAGTGACCAGATGTCGCATGATTGGTCGTATTTCTTACCTTTTTCATGCCGGGCGATATGGCGAGCCCGTGGTTGGAGTAGAAGGGGGGAAAGCCGCAGAGTAGGATGTACATCACTTCGCCTAGTGACCAGATGACGCATGATTTGTCGTATTTCTTACCTTTTTCATGCCGGGCGATATGGCGAGCCAGTGATTGGAGTAGAAGGGGGGAAAGCCGCAGAGTAGGATGTACATCACTTCGCCTAGTGACCAGATGACGCATGATTTGTCGTATTTCTTACCTTTTTCATGCCGGGCGATATGGCGAGCCCGTGATTGGAGTAGAAGGGGGGAAAGCCGCAGAGTAGGATGTACATCACCACGCCTAATGACCAGATGTCGCATGATTTGTCGTATTTTTCAGGCCCTAGGACCTGTAACAATACAATACAACAACTGCATTATTTCTCTTATTAACGGGGGTTGCATGGAACCAAAGAAGTATATTGAGATAACTTTTGCTTTTTTTTAATACCACGTCGGTGGCAAACAAGCATACGGCCCACCTGATGGTAAGCAGTCACCGTAGCCTATGGACGCCTGCTTAGAAATACAATGAAAATATTAACCATACAAAATAATTCTTCTGCTCGCAATGTAGAGCAAACACACGAGTTACGAGATGCGAGCTTTCTATAGTAACTGTCAACGCTTTAAAAAGCTCGTATTTAATTTAATTTAATTTAATTTTAATTTATTTATTTAAGAACCAACAGTCTTTTATAGTTATATATAGCACAGGAACTTTTCTTAAAACTAGACTTACAGTTTCCTTAATGAAAATATTTTAACATAATGCTTATTAAGTAGTTTCTACATAGTAAAACATAGTAAAACAGAGCTATTTGTGCGCGCAAAAACAAAAAACAAACAAAAGAAAAGAAAAATTATGAGAATAAAAACATAAGAGCATTATAAATAATTATGAATAATTATTAATGTGTAATAATGTCCTATAATATTTATTATTATATTATAATTTTTCGTATCTCGTAATGTCATGTTATGTTGTCTCGTATTGTTTACAGTACATTGTTGCTCGGTAAATTTATAAGTAACTATAAAACACTTCTTGATTCATGATTACACAGGTAATTTCTATGCCTGTCTGGACTTATTGCCCGTATTGGATTAACACACTGTATAAATATGTCTAATAAATACAATGTGTCATAATCATAGATCATATGATATATTTCAAAAGTTTTAATCATGTGTCGAAAGATGGCAGTAAATTTACTGTGGCTACAAAATTTACTTTGACAATCCACCTCAATTTCAAATTCTCTTTGCTATTATAACAAACTATAAGTTAAAGGATGTAGTTAAGCTTCAAATGTGCATAGAAATGTTATAGTATTTTATGCAACAAGAAGGGTCAAAAAAGGCGAGTGGCGTGAGTTACAATGTGAGCCGGAGGCGAAGGCGTAGGCGAACATTGTAAAGGAATACGCCACGAGCATTTTTTGACCTACTTATACAACGTTGCATACAATACTTTTCCTACGAGTCAACAAAAATAAATCTTAATTTAGGTAAACAAAGCAAAAGTGTATAGCCAGGACGCGCGAGCATACCTTGTTACGCGCCCAGCCCGCCCCGGGCCGCGGCCGGCCGGTCGGCGACACCTCCTCGTAACTCATGAGGCCCTGGTACTTGCTACTTGCTAAATTAAATTTTCGGACAGTTTTTTCTCGATTTTGGCCACCGTAGCCTACGGAGACTAACAAGCAACGCTAAGCGGTCTTCGTAGTCTATGGGTGTTTGATATATTACGGGTGTCACATGCGTGTTTCTGACTTATGAAGTAATTGTTTTTACTATGCAACCAAATGAATATTTTGTAAGTTGGCAACAATGCACTTAGTTTAAAACTGTATTCGTTTTGATTTTGTTAGGTTGGTAGCCATTAATCGCAGTAACGTTATAGCGATTAAAAGCACAAGTGCTATAGACTTTCTTTGAAACCTTTTATGTATGTTCTTATATTCGTGTTAATGAATGCATAAATGACAGATAACAGTAGAGGAGTAGGATTTTTTTTTTACAGTGTTTACTTATATTTTGTCTTGTGTAAAACATACCCGCACCAAAAACCAACGGGTTTGTATTAACTGTCTGTGCCACTCCATCCACCTCGGTGTATGTTTACCTATTTAGTCCCTATACCCATAGTAAAATTAGCTTGGCTGGTAAAGATAGTTTATTATTCAAGTAGGCATATTATGTACGTCAAATAAAGCTACGCCGGCTCTAACCCTACACCTCTGACCCGAGAAGATTTAAATCCCTCCTAAATTGTAGAAGGGTATCCCAATATGTGGGCGGCAAGAAACTCGCCGGGACACAACTTTTTAAAACATTACATCTTATAACTAACATGCAATAAAAAATACAATTTAAATTAATAAGGATTTAAAAAAAATAAAAGAAAGGTAAAGAATGTCTTAAGAGGCTGTCAATACCTAAAGCGCGCACACTGTCTATTTGTATCGGAGTAAATGAGATAGCACTGTCGCATGTTACTGGGCCTGGGCAAGGGAATAATAAGAAAAATATTTAAATAAAAAAAGTGGATTATCTATTAGTGTAATATTTAACTCGACCACGGTTTAGATATAAATGTTTTGAAATTGTGATTTTAATTGCAGACCCATAAGTCAAAACAATAAAGACATAAAACCGTTTAATTGTGATTTTAAGACCAATCTTTGCAATTATTTTCTATCGAGCGGATTTCGTTCAATCGTGTATCGAGTACAACCACGGTCTTTGAAATATAATTAATATGAACATATATTTTTCTTACTTGACTAAAAACAAATAGTCTTTCTTAAAAAAACTGTTTAAGTAACATCAATTTCAAGGACATTGGGTGTTGACAGCCTCTTAAGGCACTTAATCTGCTATTTGTATAAAATTTACACAACTAATAAAACCCGTTAATAACGCCAATTCCTTTACTCCCACGAAAGCTTTATGAATTTGTGATGAAGCTAATATTATTACAGCTTCGTGTAAAACAGGCTAATGTAAATAATAATCATTTTCCCCCGGGCGGCGCTTTGTGAATTATCCCCTTGGAGAGTTAAAATAGAAAATTATTCGTACTTTTATGAGAAAAAAATTATTCAAGGTCCATCAAATTTGATTTATTAGTTTAACTCGTTCTAGCTAGTTCAAGCTTGTTACGCTCCGCAGCGGGCTAAGGAAATTGACATACTAATTACGATGTGTGACCGCGGCCGGCAAAACGTCCCACTCGCTTGCCATAAGGACGAGATATGCTTGTATCTATATACGAATAATCTGACAAGACGTGCATATGGCAAGCGGGACGTTTGGGACGATAAAGTGGGAAGTTTCGCCGGCCGCGGTCACATATACACTGAAAAGGTTGAGAGATAAACCATTTTTAAATGCGCGCAAGCACGAATCCGCAGTGGGTTTACAGGAATTACTTCTTCTTTTGTGAAGGTATTCCATTATCTTTATTATAGCTCCTCTATACGATGGGCCATCATACTGGGCACTAGGGATTGCAAACCGGATTGATTTTCAATCCGGCCGGATCCGGCCGGATTTTGGCCATGATCCGGCCGGATCCGGCCGGACCGGATCCGGATTTGTATAGGGATATTAAAGTTAATTAAGTGACATATTTTTCTAGTTTTTTGCGTAATACGTATTCCTAAATCTATAATTTGAAGTTAATAAATAACTTCTTAAAAATAAAATAGAACTTAGTAGTAAAAACTGTTACAATGTCAATATCCCTTTAAAAACAAAATATGAAATCGGTTTTTATTATATTTAACCATTCACAAGTACTCAAATTTTCGATTATATTTATGAATTTGAGTAGTTTAAAAAAGCCTGATGATGGGATTTGGGGTGGGAAATGGAAGTCCTTGAAAGGACAAGTTTTCGTAACTGTTCTTTGATTGAATTCTTTGTAACGTTGACATCCATTCTAGTAACAAAAGAAGATATATATTTTGCTCTCATTTTTATGTGCGTGAAAGTAGTAGAATGTATGATTTAAAAAAATGTTGTTTAGGGATATAAGGGCAAATTATAGGGAACGAAATACGACACAGCGATCTCGTGCAAAAATAATAGAGTGTAGGATTAAAACCATCGCGGAAAGAGACTCCCTAAGAAAAGTTACATGGTTCAAGTAAAGAATTGGCTAGACGTAGAGTAGCACGTACGTACGAAGATGTAGGAAATTGCATAAAATTGGATGAAATTGTGAAGACAAAAGATTCCTTCTTAAATTTGAATAGAAAAGAATCTAGATCTACTAAAGATTATCGATATACATATATATGATGAGCTCAACTCAAGTCGGTTGAGTACCGGTGACTTAATCCTGTTCATTTGTTTAGTTTTAATCTTCTATCACAACATTATGACATAACATTAACCTTCTCTCTAGCATAAATTACAAATGCCTTCCATGGCATCTCCATCCTTTAATTATTCCTTCTATTACAGTATTTATGTAATCGTCATATCATGCCACCAAAATGAAAGAAGAAGAAATTCTCTCCTGTTCCCAGTTATCGTCATAATAAATATATTTTTATCTCACTATATTTAAACTTCTTCACTAGTTTTTTGTTCTATCCAACTTTATCTCTCATCCGTCGCTTTTTCCTCACCTAAAACGCACAGCGTGTGCTGTATTTAGGCGTCTTTTTTATTTTACCGGATCCGGTCCGGATCCGGTGATTTTTACCGGATCCGGTAGCTCCTGAAAAGTGCCGGATCCGGCCGGATTACCGGATCCGCCGGACCGGATTGCAATCCCTACTGGGCACTGGCCCATTAATATGGGCCAGCGTGTAGAGAAGGTAGTAGTGGTGTCGGATGGCTTATGACGCGGCGAGATGGCGATGGGATGCGGCGATTTTTCGTCGAAGGTAGTGGGCCAGCGATGGTGCGTACGCATCTACACGTAGCCCATTCCATAGTGCGTGCTCTCAACCATCGCATGGCCATCTCGCTGGTCCATCGTGTAGAAGAGCCATTATACTAATCCTATCGGTATGGTCATGAATGTGCGCCTGTCTACTACTGTTGGTACTGAAATGTCTTTGTATATTATATTTTTGTTAGCTCAGGTGCGACATAATAAGGTGTATAACATGGCGCCTGCAAAGTAACGGCCGGTGTGAGAAGCTCAATATGTGTAATTTCAAGATGGCGTTGGGTTCCCCTGAAGTGTATAAGTTCTTAGTATTAGTATGGTCTTTACTAGAGTCTACTATTCTGTTGTTACCGAGATTTGCGTACTTACCTCAGGAGCGAGCGACATAATAAGGTGTGTAACACGCTGTTTGCAGCGTGTCTATAGTTGTGCCGTTCTCGAGAACGTTCTCAGTTTTGTATGGAGAATGTTCTCGCAAGAGAACATAGTAAACGGAGAACATTCTCGAGAACGGCACAAATATAAGCGTGTCCGCCGGTGTAAGTCTCTTCAATTGGTGAACCCGGAGTCAGTTAATTTCAAGATGGCGTTGGGTACTGCTGAAGTGTATAGAAGGTTATCACTGTTCTCAGTATGGTATCGACTGTCTCTATCGAGAATTGCGTATAAGGTGTGTAACACGCTGTCTGCAGCGTGTCCGCCGTGTAAGTCTCCTTGGTGAACCCGAAGTCAGTTAATTTGAAGATGGCTCCATGGCTTCCGCGGAAGTGTATAAAAGGTTCTCAGTATGGTATTGACTGTGTATACCGAGATTTGCGTATATTTTGCATGCTTACCTCAGGTGCGACATAATAAGGTGTGTAACAGGGTGTCTGCAGCGTGTCCGCCGGTGTGAGAGTCTCCTTCGCGAACCCGAAGTCAGTTAATTTTAAGATGGCGTTGGGTTCCGCTGAAGTGTATAATAGGTTCTCGGGTTTGATGTCGCGGTGGGCTATGTTTGACTCGTGCAGGTGGCGGACGGCGACGCATATTGAATGCATTATCTGAAAGAAAAAGGTTTGATGAAGTAAAAAAAAAAGTCTGAAAAAAAAATTCGCAAGAAACTAGCCGCGGGTACACACAATCGAAGTCATATTGTCATTTCAAACCGAACGACAACTGACGAACTGTCTTTTGGTATCTGTCAAGATTAACATCTTCAAGGCCTCATGAATATCGCAAGGTACCTTAAGATGATTTACTATAAGATATTGTAAGATACCAAATAGTTATTTACGATACAAGTGCGAAAAATAGGAAATACGCAACCATTAGATATTTAATACAGGCGCCACTTTTTGATATGTAACAAATTTAACACATATCAGTGAAAGAATAAGGATCAAAGTCAAATGGCGATCTAAAAGTTTTAATCATGTGTCTAACCTCCCGAGTCCCAGAGGCCTTTATAAAGGACAAATTCCAAAACAATATTTTTAACTTTCACTAAACAAGACATGGTTCCAAATTCAAAAACAAAACATCGCTTCTGGGATCCAGGAGGCTAAAGATGACAGTAAATTTACTGTGGCTACAAAGTTTTCTTTGACAATCCACCCCTATTTCAAATTCCCTTTGATTGAATGTTGCAATACTAACGCCATCTGTTAGATTGTTGTGACACGACGTCGGACTCACCTCAGCGGCCTGTCGTTCAGTGAATGCTCCGTCTCTATTGTCCTGTATGCGTTGGAAGAGTTCGCCGCCGTCCATACATTCCATGACTACGAGTAAGCATCGCTTGCCGCTGTATGTGTTGTCGTATACGTCGATTATCTGTGGGCAAAGTTAGGTTTATTTTAGACACTTGTTAGTTAGTTAAACAGTTTGATGAAAATACACGGTGTATTTTTTTAAAGTCCGTTAATTTCAAGAGTGGATATAGTTTCAAGAAAGGCTTACAGTTCTGCCGGTGGGAAGACGAAATAACGCTAACAGCGGGACCGTTTTGGAGAAGAGCGGCTATGGACAGGAACCACTGGAGAGATTTAGAGGAGGCCTTTGCTATACTTGCCGCAAAACTAACTGGCCACTGAGATCATAATGCTATCTCCTTTACCCTTGTTAAGACCAACCAAGAGTGAAAGAGATGGCATTATGACCTGACCGGCCAGATAGTTTTGGCGGATAGTATAGTAAATGCAAAATGTCATTGATATGTCATTGTTTTCAATTGTTTGGTGGATTTAAATGTAATGCCCGTGTTACAACGCGATTAATTACTTTACAAAAATAATAAAAATACTCATTTCATTTCTTTATTTGCATTCAATACACTACACGGTATAACAGTATAGTACATGAAACCCCTAGGGGTGTGGCAAAAGATAAAAATTAATATTTACAGAACAGTCACTGATTATAGCAGTCAAAAAAGTCAGAGCAAAATATAATACATATTATTGGTCAGCATTAAAAACATGTTCGCTTGTATAGAAACTAGGAATTAAAAAATTACAATATAAAATAAATATAAAATAGAAATAAAATATAAATATAAAATAGAACTAGAGTCAGACCAACGATTTTGATAGCACGCGCTGTGCAAGTGTTATTTATACGTCATAATTTCATAGAAATTTTACGTATAAATAACACTGGCACTGCATGTGTATAGAAAGAAACCCGCATTGGTCTCAGTAACAAAATTCAATACAAATGGTGACGCAATCGTGTTTTGAATGTCGCAGTGACTAAGCACTTTTACACATTGTACAACAATTGAAGTTGTTTCACGAATGTTTCGAAATATTTTGAGCATACGGTGATATAATTATGAACGTATAAGTAAAGATTTACTTGTAATTACTAGACATGTGTCGTTCACGAGCGAGTGATTTAAATGAACTATATCTTTTGATTGAACTCACTCATTCTTTAATTCACTGAAGATTTAGCTCGCTGAGTAACTCATCTATCTCAGCGTTACTCGGTCGCGCTTTCCCACTCATGATTCGAATGAGCCCGCCGAGTCAAACGAGTGAGACGATGCGAATATGCGAAATTAGCGCTTCGGAGCGGTTCGGAGGGTGTCGGGAAAACATGGCGGGATCGTATCGCGTGAGTCGCCATCTTGGTCGTACAGTCAAGGTATTAAATATCGACACAGACAAGGTGCCAAAAATATATACACACTAATTTAATATATAGGCAATAAGGTCGTGTATACATATTTTTGGCGCTTTGTCCGTGTCGATATTTAATACCTTGACTGTACTTATGGCTGCGTGTATTACAACCATCTCTTTTACGCACTCTAGAGATCCACTGAGCGAAATGAGTGATATATATCTCAGCGCATCTTTAGAATATACATAACAGTCATAGCCACGTCTATACCCGACATACCGGTCAAAATTATAGCCCCTTTTCTGCCCGTAACGGGGGCAAAAAAACTAGGAATCACTAAATAATATGTATACTTTTAACAAATCAAGTTATAAAATATTTATAATATTTAGTTATATTTGCCGCTTTTATTTAGTTTATTTGTCGCTTTTCGGTGAAGGAAAACATCGTGAGGAAACCGGACTAATCCCAACAAGGCCTAGTTTACCCCTCTGGGTTGGAAGGTCAGATGGCAGTCGCTTTCGTAAAAACTAGTGCCTACGCCAAATCTTGGGATTATTGTCAAGCGGGCCCCAGGCTCCCATGAGCCGTGGCAAAATGCCGGGACAACGCGAGGAAGAAGAGAAGTTATAAAATTAATAAAATACAACACTTTATATTTTTTTTACTAATAAATTACACAAGATAAATAAATATGTGTAATGTATATGAATAACAGCCGAGATAAATATCAAGATAAATGGCGTCACATACATGATAAAAAACGCTCTAAAAGCCCTTCAATGTCGAGTCAGAGGTTTTTATCTATGTGTATTTCTAGTTGCATCATAATACAATACTACACATTTTTCCGGTTACATCCTAAAGGAGCACAGAGGCCACATGGACAAACATTATTTAGGATGGAGACAGTCGAAGATGATGATTAAGGGTATAGATTATAGGAGATCCAGGTGACAGATCGTCGTGCAACAAAACTAAAAACCTGGAACTGTATTATATGAACTGTATCAAAGGGTTGACAGTGTGGACTATGGTTGGTATTTGATTACCACGCCATTGTAGTTTCACGGCTTTCCCGTTATCGTGTGCATTCAACCCATTTTACTACTACACGGTCGGCAACGAAGCTTCCGACCACTACGACCTTGATACTTCCCGACCGTGTTGGTAGTTGGCTGACAAATTGTATTGCATTCCAACCAAGGTCAGAGTGATCCTGTACTGTCAGAAGCTTAGTTGTTAGTCGTGTACAGTCTTAACAGTGTGAACGATGGTATGTGATTACCACAACGATGTGTATGGACCCATTGGCACGCCAGTGTAGTTTCACGGCTTTCGTGTTGTCGTTTAGCGCCTTCAACCCACTTTACTACTACACGGTTGGAAACGAGGCTTCCGACCACTGCGACCTTGATACTTCCCGACCGTTTTGGTAGTTGGCTGACGAATTGTATTGCATTCCAACCAAGGTCAAGAGTGATCCTGTACTGTCAGAAGCTTAGTTGCTAGTCGTGTACAGTCTTAACAGTGTGAACGATGGTATGTGATTACCACAACGATGTGTATGGACCCATTGGCACGCCAGTGTAGTTTCACGGCTTTCGCGTTGTCGTTTAGCGTCTTCAACCCACTTTACTACTACACGGTCGGAAACGAGGCTTCCGACCACTGCGACCTTGATACTTCCCGACCGTGTTGGTAGTTGGCTGACAAATTGTATTGCATTCCAACCAAGGTCAGTGATCTTGTACTGTCAGAAGCTTAGTTGTTAGTCGTGTACAGTATTAACAGTGTGAACGATGGTATGTGATTACCTCAACGATGTGTATGCACCCGCTGGCTCGCCAGTGAAGTTCCACTTCTCTTCTGGCTTTCACGTTGTCGTGGAGCACCTTCAACGCTCGCTTTACGCCTGTGCGCTTTTCTCTGCATTCTACCACCTGGAAAAAACAAATTTATTAAAATTGTAAATATATAAAAATACTTTCGAGAACTTCCTCTTCAAGATCCTCCCTGAGACTGACTGAAGACTGAAGCTGGGCCGAATTTCACCTTCCCATACGAACGGAGTTTCGTTTTCATTTTAAAACTACGTGTTGGATTATAATGAAACTTTGCATCTGAATTAGAGAGATGAAAATGTACCCTTTTAAAATTGATACGGTATCTTTACTACCTTCGTGTTCGTGTGTGAAGTCAACACGCCTTGAAAGTTGCAATAATTGACAGTTTTTCTTAGAAAGCACTTAATGTCAAGAGTATAAAACTGAGTTTAACTGTTTAGTTTTAACAAATAACACATAACTACATATAGTACATATTTATGTATGATCATAGAATGATTTGCACATAACGATATTGATTTTATGTCGACCGATTTCAAAATAACGAAGCATTGAATGAAACGTGTATTTATTCTTCAGTAAAATGACTTGAATGGGCCTATAGAAATTTTGCGGTTTCATTTTGCAAACATTTTTTAGCGATGTTTTATTTGTTTACAATTTCGATCTGCTCGACAACCGCAACGTATTTATGTAATTGGGGTTTAAAGATTTTTTATTACTCATAAAGAACAAAAGTTCACTTACAATGAGCTTAAACTATAAACAATTTCATACGTGGTTTACAATCACATCCAGCTAGTCGATGATACTTAATATACATTATCACTGATATATTTCTTCAACTTGGTTTTAAACATTTTTAATGACTTACAATTTTTCACTTCACTAGGTAAGTTATTGTACATCTGTGCTCCCTCGGACATGATGTTTCTTTTGCCGTATCCTGTTCTGTGCTTAAATAATTTAATTTCCAACTAAAGTGACTCGTTTTCTGTTTTTTCGCTATTTATTACATAATAGATATATACAGAGGTATTACAGTAACTTTAGTAGAGTATATGCCGACAAACACCCATTAACGAAGAAATTGCGACACGGAAATGGAGATGGATAGGACATACTATTCGAAGAGGGGAAACGAATAATGCTACCATAGCTTTGAATAATGCTACCATAGCTTTGAATAATGCTACCAGAGCGTGGAAACCGCCGGACGGAAGCCGTGGCTCCGGGCGTGCTGTACACTCTTGGCATCGGTCCGTCCTAGGAGAGTTACGAGCGGTCGGGTTGAGCTGGAGCGAGGCCAGAAGACGAGCTGAAGATAGGAAGGCGTGGCGCGAGCTTGTGAAGGCCCTTTGCACCACTGGGGTGCTTTAGGACAACAACATTACAGTAACTTTACAAATCATAAACTAAAATTAACAACTAGCTTAAATCTAAAATAGGCCCTTGACGCATTGTACCAAGGATGCTGGCTGCATGTCCTCGCTGTATCGCAATGCTGATACGTTGTGCGAGGAAGCCGCCAGCTCTTCGGTCACCAGCTGGCCAAGCCAAGGTGACAATCGCTATCGCTACGACAACGAAACGCTTTGTGTCTCTCTATCACCCTTCCATATTAGTGCGACAGTGACAGTTGCATTTCGATCGCTACGGAGCGTAAGCGATTTGCATGTTGGCTACGCGGCCTGTTACGTCAACCAGATGCTTCGCGATTTCTGCAAAAAACTTGTGCGCGCTGGGACTGGGACCCACGCTTTCATTGCCTTTGATACGCTTTCATTGCCATCGCGCGTAGAACGAGAGCGCTGCAAGCACAAACAACTTAACACAAGTCCGCACACGAAGCGTCGTCGTATCGCAGCGTATCAGGATTCTGTCGTCATTACGACAGGTGTAGCGTAATACAGGCGTAAAAAACAAAACTACTGATATAATCAAACAATATACAATCTTCTTCACGAGAAAGTAAGATCGTCGATCCATCCGCAGAAGACTGAGAGATATCTGACGCCAGCGACGCCATGATTTCAACTAATTATATTTCACATGTAAAACGATTACGCTTACGCGACGCTTGGTGCCCAGAACTCTACGAGTCTCGTACTCGTAACGTTTTTACGATACGCTTACGTTTCCGCTCCGAGTACTGAGGGCCAAATCACTCAATTGATAGGAGAAAACCGCATGAAAATCCGTTCAGTAGTTTTTGAGTTTCTTGCGACCATACAGACAGACGCGGTGGGGGAGTTTGTTTTATAAGATGTAATGATTTACTTGGATTAAATTAATTTAAAGAAATTAATGGAATACATCATGCACTCATATTACATAAGTACTAATTATAATTACCGTTCAGTATTTAATTATGCGCATAATTTATCGGCTTTGCGCATTTTGCTTTTAATTACCAAATGATCCACACTTTGACTTATTGTCACGTAGTTAAATTACGTCGTTAATCCCATAATCGAAACAGGATTGAATGGATACTTGAATGGGGCCTATACTTGCCGCAAAACTGGCGACTGAGATCATAGTGCTATCTCCTTTACCCTTGTTAAGACCAACCAAGAGTGAAAGAGATGCCAAGAAGAAGTCGTATATTTAAACCTTGGATTACCCCTGGTCTTCTCCGCTGCATCAAACAACGTGACAGACTTCATTTAAAGTCCAAAAAATATCCGGATAATGCTATCTTAAAAACGACCTACACTAGGTATAGAAACTTCTGTAACAACCTCCTAAAAAATGTCAAAACCACTTACGATAAGCAACAAATGGAGAAGGCCAAGGGTAGGCCTAAGGAAACTTGGAAAGTAATTAAGCAAATAGCTAACATTCAACAAGCTACAGCTACACCAAATGAGCTATTGACCTTGTCCTCCGATCCTACATCTTCTGTTGATTCTGTAAATAATTATTTTGCGAATGTCGGCAGTGCTCTAGCACAAAATATAATTCGTGACACACATAATCAGCAGCCTGCAAGTTATATCCCTACATTGACTCGTCCCCCTGACCCGAACTCCATGGTGATTCTATATGTCCATGATTCAGAAGTCGAGGAAACTATTCTCAGTTTAAGAAATGATTGTTCAGTTGGCTATGATGGCATCTCTACAAGTATTCTAAAGTCTAATCGCACGAAACTTATACCAATTCTTACCTTTATATTCAACTTGAGCATTTCGACGGGTAACTTTCCGAAAGTTTTTAAAAGGGCTCTTATACACCCAATACATAAAAGCGGCATCAAAAATAATGTTAGTAACTATCGTCCCATCTCGGTCCTCACCTGTATCTCAAAGGTTTTCGAAAAGATTCTCAACAAACGCCTAGTTGACTATCTTAATAAACATAATATTTTGGCAGACAATCAATACGGTTTTCGAAGGGGGCGATCTACAGAAGATGCTGTTGTCAAACTTACGTCTCTAATTATTAAGAACCTGGAAGATAAACATAAAACGATTGGTATATTTTTAGACCTCTCTAAGGCGTTTGACACAGTGTCTATACCGACTCTCCTAAAAAAAATGGAAACCATTGGTATTAGAGGAATCTCTTTAGATATCTTTAAAAGTTATTTGACTGACCGATCTCAGAGTGTAATTATTAATAGAACAACAAGTAACGAAGTTCAACTAAACTATGGGGTACCTCAGGGCAGTGTTTTGGGGCCAACACTTTTTCTGATATATATTAACGACCTGTGCTCTCTCCAACTAAAAAATTGCGAGATTATTACGTATGCCGACGACACGGCTCTGATTGTGCATGGGGAGGATTGGTCTAGCGCTAAAGAGGCATCGGAGAATGCACTACATCATGTGTCGCAGTGGCTGTCATCTAATCTTCTTACACTAAATGTAGATAAATCTAAGTTTATAACCTTTTCGCCAACATCTGTTTCGCAACCGAGCGCGGAGTTCTCGGAAATTATTGCTCACAGATGTCCAAGGCAATTAGCTGAGTGTACTTGTTCCTCACTATCGCGTACTTACAGCATTAAATACCTGGGTGTAATAGTTGATAGCAACCTCCGGTGGGAAATACATATTGATACACTTAGTAAGAAAATTAGGAAATTAATCTATATTTTTAAAAACCTTCGCTCAGTAGTCGACCAAATGACATTAAAAATGGTGTACTTTGCCTTGGCACAATCACTGCTAACCTATTGCATTAGTGTATGGGGTGGTGCTGCGAAAACCTTACTCTTGCGCTTAGAAAGAGCGCAACGTGCAGTCTTAAAGGTAATTTTCAAGAAACCCTTCAGGTATCCTACCATTGATCTTTATAGAGAGAGTAAAGTGCTGTCGGTACGAAGTCTATTTTTCCGCCAAGTCATTTTAAAAAAACATAAGACCATAACCTTTGATAAAAATCTCACGAAAAATAAACGTCGAGTTCGTGTCTGTGGTATACAGAAATTTCGCTTGGCAGTTTCAGGACGTCATGTTGATTACCTTAGTTCTAAATTGTACAATAAGGTTAACGACCTTACCTGTTATAACTTGATTCAATAAATAAATAAATATGCTCTCACACTAAGAGAATGTAAGCAGAAAGTCACTGATTGGCTACAAACGCTAACTTATAACGAGATTGAGGATTGCCTAATATAGGTATACTTAATGTTTTCTCGGGGGTGAGAGCCTGGTGAACTGTAATACAGGTTTATACCTAGTTCAGACTCCAGTCTCTCACAAAGGATCACAACCTCATCTCGAATTTAAATGTTGTTATCATACTGTGAAATTGTTACAAATCCTTTGTGAGCTGATAAATAAACATTTTTATTATTATTATTTATTATGATCTGACTTGCCACTTAGTTCTGCAGCAAGTATAAGTTCAAGGTTTGCAGAAAACTACACGAAACGCTATTATCTCTGTATCACTCTTCTATGTTAGTGCGATAGAGACAGACAGCGTTTCGTTTCTCTGCGAACGATTGTCATCTTGGCTAGGCCCCCAGAACTTTGAGCAGACGGCGCAGCGCAGCAACCATATTGGTGACGCTCTACGTGTAAAGGTACCGCTTGGCGCTTACATCGTTATTAACGACGCTCCAATTCTATACTAATGCCATACTATGCGACGTAAGCGACAACCGCCATAAGGTACCTTTACCCGTAAAATGTCACAATTTTTTAGTGCTTCGTATAAATCTTATGGGATCACTTCCGTCTTGAAAACCGGTAAAATGCGTTTTTGACTCTATGATCGAGTTCCAGGTTTAGAATATAAAAAATAGACCAATTATTCTGTTATGTATGGTGTACGGCAAAAATAGTAGATTACGATACAAGTGCGAAAAGTAGGAAATTCGCAACCAGTGGCGATAATTTAAAACCAGACCGAAGGGAGTGTTTTAAATCTACACGAGTCCCGAATTACCTATTTGCACGTATATCATACAACGTTTTACAGTACATATGGTGCTAGTTTACCGCTCTAGTGCGATAATTAGCACCTTACGTGACTATGTCGAAAATTTAAAGAGCCATTCGTTCTGTATACTTTGTACGATAGATGTGCGAGTGTTTTAAATGCGAATTACCTATTCGCACGTGTATCGTTAAACGTTTTACAGTACATATGGCTCTTTAAACTTTCGACAAGGGCACGGAAAGTGCTCGTTCCCGCGCCAGTGAGGAAAAGTAGCACCATATGTATTCCAAAAATATTATTGATGATAAAGTACACCAAAGAAAAATCGGCCATTATCTAAAAATCACTTTTTTGTATGGGAGCCCCTATAAATATTTATTTTATTCTGTTTTTAGTATTTGTTGTTATAGCGGCAAGAGAAATACATAATCTGTAGAAATTTCACCTGGCTAACTATCACGGCTCATGAGATACAGCCTGGTGACAGACAGACGGACGGACGGACAGCGGAGTCTCATAAATAAATAAGTAAATAATAAATATTATAGGACATTATTACACAAATTGACTAAGTCCCACAGTAAGCTCAATAAGGCTTGTGTTGAGGGTACTTAGACAACGATATATATAATGTATAGATATTTATAAATACTTAAATACATATAAAACACCCATGACTCAGGAACAAATATCCATGCTCATCACACGAACAAATGCCCTTACCAGGATTTGAACCCGGAACCATCAGCTTCGTAGGCAGGGTCACTACCCACTAGGCCAAACCGGTCGTCAAAAATACCGGTCCCGTTTGACACGGAACCCTAAAAAACTTGCAGCTACCATAGCGTATATTGGCATTGGCATATTACGCGATATTTTTTCATATACTGTATTCACGTTTAATTGGAGTTAGCACGCAAAAGTGGGCATTGTTGACGTTTTTGTCGGTGAGTAGGTCACGGCCTCGGCTCGGCCGTGGCACATTCCGATTTTTTGCTGAATTCAGAGGCCGATCTTACCTCTCGCGTAAATGATGGCCCCTGTTACAGTTCTTTCAAGTCTTAGGATAGGGCTTAACCTTTTGACCGCCAAAGACGTCATATAACGCGCGCGGCGACAGCCCAATATCAACCTTCATGCATACCGACAAGGTTCACGATTACACGCCGCGTACGATAGGCGTGGCGTTCAAAAGGTTAATTACAAGCTTTTATTTACTTTCACCTGACCGTTGTCTGTTTGTAATCAAATCTTGCAAGTTAAATTTGAACCACTTCCCGATTTCCAATGAAGCTAAAAATTTGCATACATATGTTAGTCTGGTGACAATGCAATATTATGGTACCATCGAGATGATCTGATGATGGAGACAGGAGGTGGCCATAGGAACTCTGTGATAAAACAACGTAACCTAATTGTGTTTGGGGTTTTTAGAATTGTCTCGATGAGTATTAGTTACTTGTGGAAAGAAAAGTACAGTCAGCGATAAAAGCTTGTGCTAAAAATGAAATTTTGGCCAAAAACTTTTTAATAGTACATTGTGCAACGTGCAACGAGCTGGGCACACTGACATAAATGTACTAGACAGGCTATAGGGAGCGTGCATGAACTGTAGGAGGCAGCACAGGAGCCGTCAGATTATTGGCGCGAGGCGTAAATTTGATGTTTATTGTTCCGATGTAGCCCACAAGATGGCAGAACCTACTATGCACAAGAAAACACGTGACGTGTAAATGTACATGTTTATGGTTCCGATTCAGGCCACAAGATGGCAGACCCTCCAACGCGCACGAACAAATTGTGTCCGCCATTTTAGGCGTTTGACATCTGTCACTAAGCTAAAGAATAAGCATAGCTGTGTAGCTAGCCAGAGGCGAAACTGTTATGACAACTGTTCATTTTCTGCCTACATACGCACTGTAAAGAGTCAGAAATGTCACAAATGAGTCTTGTAATCGTAGCAATTTTGATCAAATGGTGCTTATAGCATAATATGCTCTTTAAATTTTAAACCTTAATCATTTTAAACCTTGGGGACCTTTTACATCTCCAGATTTAATGTGTTTTTAACCATAGAAACAATACATCTCTATTGTATTGTATTAATTATTTATTTTAAGATTATTATAATGTAATGTTTACCCAGGTATTGGCTGTTGTATTTATAAATGTTGTTATGTATTTTTCATGTCACTATATGCTGTTACTATAAATGTTGTATTGACTTGTAAAAGAGCCCTTGAGGCCTACTTGCAGAATAAATTTTAGAATTTTGAATTTTGAATAAATTTTATCTTTTGTATGACTGATGATTACCAATAATTTTGTAAATATGCTTCTGCATGAATTATTTATATTTTAATACTTATATACTTGTTTTGAAATTTAATTATTTCTAGAAATTAATGTAAATTATAATTTTAAATCCTAAATTGTACACCCTAGCAGGGTATCATGTACCTACTTGACTATATTTAAGACCAAAATGTACAAATGAACATGATTTCAATGGAATAAATGATATGATATGATATGCTCTTTAAATATGAGAAAAACATTGTCTATATATTCTGCAAACAATAAGGTAGGTAATCATTAGTACCTGCGTGTTACATCGGCGAAATGTAATCTATGCGCCAAAAAAAATGGCGTACGTAAGTGTTTAAAGTGACGTTTCAAATCTAAATGAGCTTAAAACAAGAGTTTTTTCGCAGTGGATTTTTAATATATTACTTTTATTATGTTTCTTGATATTATTAGAATACATTTTCATAACGCACAATGACGTTTTTTTAATTATTATTGTTTTTTTTTTGTCACATGCGTGGCATCTCGCCAGTAGTCGGAGACGTTCTAAACTAAATGCAGTGAAGTGTCGGCACTTCATTGAAGCGAGGAAACATTTCATTAGAGATGCCGACTCTAGTTCTGCTGGAGGGAATTTAACGACCCGAGTTTGCAAATATTCTTACCCTCGGAGTTACACACAATGTTTTTCATCACACTTGCGAAGAAAAACTAAATTTTAAGCGAAATAATTCTTAAATACGGTGACATATCAAACATTCCTCCGCCATTTTGTAAATTCTTGACAGGTTAGGCATCAAAGGCACATACCTATTCGGCATTCAGCCACGATTGAAAATTATGTAAAAAAATATTTTAAGCGGCTGTTAAATTAATTAAATTATTTTAAACATAAACAAGAATATTAAATTATAAATGTCAGTATTTTAAAAGTTAAACTCTTTTAGGCTACTTGGTTTGTATGAATAAGTAACATAATAAAAAAAATTCCATAACTCCCTAGGGCGCATCAAATAGGGTAGCTTTTTTTCACAATTCATAACTCCTGCGGGAACAAAATAGGCCTTTGTTCTTCAGTACACCTGCATGAAATAAGATCTTTTTCGAGCAAGTGTGATGAAATAATAATTAACACCTTGGGAGACTCTCGCTAGGTGGTTGGATCAAAGGTCAGATGAAGAAGGCAGTAATCTTGGACCCGGCGCCTATAGTCCGGTTCCTCTCTCTGCAGCCCTCCTGACCACCGCCAGCTTGGGCCCTGCAGTTTTTATTTTATTTATTCTTATTAATCGAGTTCAAAATATTTACGAGACGCAAGACAATGACTAAGTGAAAAAGTCTTGTTATGAATAGTTTAAAGCAGGGGTTCCCAAAGTGTGCGCCGCGGCGCCCTGGTGCGCCGTAGAAAGTAAAGAGGGGCGCCGTGAGTTCTATCATTATCCGAAACCACAAATATTCGCGGGTACCTATTTGAGCGCTCACATCGGTAAATAATATAGCGTCGTGTCACTCTTTTTCGACCGTGATTTTAAATTTACAAGGGCGCCGTTGCAAAATACTACACTTATAACTGCGCCGCATGTTGAAAAAGATTGGGAAACCCTGGTTTAAAGAATACCTAATCATAATTAAACAACATTATTATGTTTACACCGTTTGCACATAATTCCCGTTGTATAAAATAATAGTATTAATAGCTTTTATAAATATTATGACCTAATTATTATCGCATTTGGCATCGTAACATCGTACGCGTAGGGGAGAGCGGGGTTAAACGTGTCGGTTGTCATAAAATGCAAAACTGATGTATGAAAGCGCTGATGGCGTGATGGCCTATCGGTAATGGCTCCTCTACACGATGGCCCAGCGTAGGCCAGTGCAAGGGACGCATTTATGCGTTAGAGGGAGCAAGTGATATTGCTATCTCATTCCACTGCATAGCTGCGTCCCTTAGACTGGCGTACGATGGGCCATCGTGTAGAGGAGCCCTAAGAGCGTGCGACTTGCAATCCGGAGGTTGCGGGTTCAGACCCCGGCTCGTGTCAATGAGTTTTTCGGAACTTATATACGAAATATCACAATACAGGAATTAAAACGCTACAGGTTACAGTATGGGGTTCTTTAAAAAAGGAGTGAACAGGTTAAACGCGCATGTAATATATCTGGTGTTGCAGGCGTCTATAGGCTACGGTGACTGCTTATCATCAGGTGGGCCGTATGCTTGTTTGCCACCAACGTGGTATTTAAAAAAAATAAAACGGCTCCTGCAACCGCATTATGACCTGACTTATCACGACAAACATCATACGAGTCGCTCCATGGTTTACTTGCGTTCCTATTCCCACCGGAACTTACCCCCGGCACGTTTGACCCCGCTCTCCCCTAGTGGACATTAATATATTATACAACAGTCGTGTTCACGTTTGCGATTTCGGGGTTAGCCCCATAGTAAAAGATGTTCAATATGACTCCCATATTCATTTCTCAGCGTATGGTGAAAGATAGTCGTAAAGACAGTTAATTTTAAAAGTAGGCATATTAAAATGCGCTTATGAACGTCAAATAAAGCTACGCCGGCTCTAACCCTACACCTGTGACCCGAGATTTTTAGGGTTAGAGAGAAACATAACAATTTCATGAATTTCACCCTAAATAATCAGGGCCCGTACATGTCATGCCGTTGACGGAAAAATGAGTATGAATCAAATTATTCTTTTCGTAATCATTTTTCAACATCTTTAGTTAACTGATATAGATACTTGACAATCAGAGCCCCTAGTGTAAATTTATTCGATTTCGAAACGTGACGTACGCGTTTGGGTTGTCTCATTTAGTAGCGCGCCAAGCGGGACGTTTAGGAAACTCAAAATCCCATACAAAATGAGACTTAACGCAAACGCGTACATCACGTTACGCCATCGAATAAATTTATACTAGGGGTACAGTACAGGAACGGCTCACTAACTTTCATCTTACCGTCACGCAACAAAATAATAGATTGTTAGTTAATTAAATGATACATATTTCTGATTTTTAACAGTGTACCAAGTATATATATATATATATATATATATATATATATATATATATATTTATTTTAAACTGTATTTTGAAATTACGTAATTTTTACGTCAACGGCATGAAATGTACGGGCCCTGTACATAATATTTACTCTCGTTATCCATACTTGGTATCGACAAGGTTCTGCTATTTCGAACGTATGAATGCAAAACGGTTACCCGCCCACGTAACACCTGCCTGACTCACTTATCGCAAGATTTATAACACTAACATACAACTTATATACGATAAACGAATCCGTGTAAATGCCTAGCGTAGAAAATCTAGATCTGTGGTGTTGGGCTGCCCAACTTGGGCAAAGTACGGCCCACAGGCTAGCTCCGGCCCGCGAAAGGATTCTATCCGGCCCGCCTAAGGTCCTACCAAAAAGTAAGGGTGCTACGATGTAATTAGTACATACAAGGCCGTAAAAAAAAAATTAAATTAAATAATCATTTATTTCAGGTATTTACAGCCCATATGTGTGTGTAACATACAAAGTAAAAAATAAAAAATAATGTTAAGAAGACTTACAACTATATAAAACTTAACATGCAAAAGGTACAGTGCGCTGCGAGATTGCATGGAGAAATATGAATGAATTCATTGACAAAATCGCCATGCACTTAGGTATACACAAAGCGGATGAGCTTTATATTTTTAAAATGCATTATTGCTGCAATTCCGTCCCTCTGAATTTTCTTAAACTCTGGTCTCCCATGAAGAAAGTTTGCCCAGCTCTAGATCATCGTCATCTTTTTAGCGTTTCCCCGGCTTTTTTTGCCACGGCTCATGTGAGCCTGGGGTCCGCTTGACAACTAATCCCGAGAATTGACGTAGGCACTAGTTTTAACGAAATGGGTCATCCATTAATTACATCACACGAATTTCTAGGTTTTTTGACCCCTCCCCCCCTACTTGTCACACTTGGTCACGTTTGGCAAGCCCCCCCCCCACCCCCCCCTGGTGTGAAATCACATTTTTGCCATTTTTTTTCAACAAAATCGGCGAAGAGAATTAGGTACTATTGATATTTTATAATAATTTTCGCTTAAATCGATTATCGTTCCAAAAACTCGTTAATTAACTGTACTGTACAGCGAATACAAAAATTAAATAAACACTGATGAAGTTAAAGTGACGTCACAAAGTTTGTGACTCCCCCCTCCCCCTTGTCACATTTTCTTGAACCCCTCCCTCCCCCGGTTTGGGAGCTATACATGGCTTAGGCCTCAGATGAGCAGTTAAGGTTTTTTTTAATACCACGTCGGTGGCAAACATGTATACGACCCGCTTGATGGTAAGCAGTCACCGTAGCCTATGGACGCCTGCAACTCGTCGAAAGACGGCAGTAAATTTACTGTGGCCACTAAGTTTTCTTTGACAATCCACCTCTATTTCAAATTCTCTTTGGTATAACGGAACGTTACACTATCAACTTCTCTATTTTGTTAAAAATTATAATTAGTTTATTTATTTTACTGACATACCATGTAACTATTTATTAAGCAAATTAACGTAAGATACAATATACATGAACCTCTATTATTTCTGACACATACAAATTCTAAATTCCATTTTCAAATCCTTCTTGGAATCCCTTTCGCTGGCTTTAATTTTCACCCTGATCCACTTCGATCTTTCGAGCAACACCGGGAAGGGAGACGGCATTCGTACTATTTCCCCTCTACCGAAGCATAGGTACAACTGTACCTAGGGCGGTGCATGTTGTGACTCGTCCATACACAAAAAGAGATCGAGGTGTGCAAGATTTGTCTTTGACGTGTGTCATTTTCTATGTATTTGTGTCGTCATTACAGATTGGATTTTGTATGTAGTGAGTGAGAAGTGCGACTGTGTGCACGTTTACCCCGCAAAAAATGGCAGTAAGATTTGTAAGGTAAGATATCTTCTTCTTCGATTGATCGGTCGATGAACATCTTTATATTCCAACGTAAAACGTTTCGCGTTAATGTTTTGTATGATGCATGTTTACTTCTCGCAGTTATCAGGGATCAGTGTTCTTGGTAAGTAAATATTTGCTGCTATTTCCCACATTGCGCAGAGCATACATATGTATAACGTGCGAACGTCACGGAATAATGTATGTGCGTTAAAACCAGAGTTACATTTTCATCACACTTAAGCTCGTAAACGGCGTTAATGAGCTATATTATGCCCACGGGCGTAATAATTTTTTTTTATTACGCAAATGGGTATATTGGGCATAATGTTTTTTTCAAGTAGGTATAAATGAATTTTACTTTTTAAATAATGACGTTTATATTTTTAATATTTTTGTTTATATTTAAAAATATTTAATTTAATTAATTTAATAGCCGTTTAATAGTACATTATGGCAGAGGCCGGGAATTGGAAATACATGTCTAAAAAATCTGTGTCGCTGAGTTCAAATGGTATTTCATAGGAACCAGTCGACACGCGGCGACGACGTGTCGTCTGCGGTCGCCTCACGTCGCCGGGTTCCAATTTGTACATTTACGCTCATAAGAGTCACACGATCCTGACCGCCACTATATAATCGTTATGAAATTACATGAAACTTGCCATGTACAGTCAGCAAAGATATTAGAGTTAGACCAAGTAAAGTTGTCAGCGCAAGAGACTGTGCAAGGGTTAAACGTCAAATTTCCATCAAATTATGACGTTTACATAACACATTCACAGTCTGGGCTGTCAAAATCGATGCCAACTTAGCTTGGTTTAACTGTTGCTTGGCATCCCTGCATACACATATAGAGGGAGTATATTAATTTTAAATTCCTCTACTTCCACAATTTTCTTGGTATAAGAATTTCAATGAACTGTGAAGAAGATACGACCGTAGAAATCGTACTGAAAATTCTTCCTTATTCCCTTATCAATAGAGTTGTATTCGTTTCACTGACTACACAATGCAGTATTGTGTTGCAGACATTTTCCCAGTGCGCAAAGGGGGAATTTGTATCATATTAGCACCCTTGGGATTCACGATGAGTCATCAGCCAACATCGTTATTGCAGCAATATCATCCAGCGTAGTTGAATTAAATGATGTGCTAATATAGAAAACGTTCTGCAACTTCTTCCTTATTCCCTAGATAATAGAGTCGTATTTGCAAAGATATAAATCCGTTTAAGATAGAGTCTAAGAAAAAAACTTTCCTCTAAAAATCAAGAAAAAATTATGCTCGAATAGATGGCGATATACCTTTAGCATGAACTCGAGTAGATGGCGACACCGTTACAGTTAACACATATCAGTGAAAGAACATGGGTCGAATACGAATAGCCATATGTCATTCTAAGGGTCTGTTCACAAGGTCCAAGTAAAGTCCCGAATAAGCTTCTTGCCACTTATCTGACGAATAAAGTCATCGTTGGCGTTTCATAATGTTGAAGTTTTATCTAACAGTTAGGGCCTCCGCTAGCTGGCGCGGGTGCACGGAGCGGACGAGCGGGTTAACGAAAAATAGTATGAGCAACGCTAACTGAGGGCCAACGCTAGCAGACGCAGACGCCCGCCGCGTGCGCACGCACGCGGGTGCTATTTGTAGGTGAAATCCACCGCACGCGTCCGCTTCAGTTAGCGTCGCTCATACTATTTTTCGTTAACCCGCTCGTCCGCTCCGTGCACCCGCGTCAGCTAGCGGAGGCCCTGAAGCGGACGCGTGCGGCGGATTTCACCTACAAATAGCACCCGCGTGCGTGCGCACGCGGCGGGCGTCTGCGTCTGCTAGCGTTGGCCCTAAATTTCTCAATTAACTATCTAATGCTTTACTTGGACGTTGTGAAACAGGCCCTAAGAGTTTTAGTCCTGTGTCGAAAGATGGCAGTAAACTTAGTCGACTACAAAATTTACTTTGACAATACGCTCAATTCTCTTTGGTATTAGTGTCGCTGAGTGTACACAACGCAGTATTGCGCCAGTCAATTTCTCAGTGCGCAGTGGGAATTTTTATCACAGCATTAGCTCCCTTGGGTTTTAAGATGAGTCATCATTTATCACGTACCGAGCAATAGAATTACTAAATAACTTCATAGCTACAGTCCAAAACGCAGACATATTCTCAGACAACTGGCCGTCCCTACAACGTAGTATCAGGATTTTTTTAAACTCTACCTATGTTACTTAATATCTATTTATTTATGTAATTACAATATACAATACAACTTAATACATTTTTTTAGTAAAACCTAAACTAAAATAAAAATTCACCCCTCGGCAAGGTGCCGTAGATGCTGGCAGCATTACCCTGCTGGATTGCAATACTAATGCGCTGTGCGAGGAAGCTGCCAGCCCTACGGTCCCCAGTCGCATCCACAAGCCTCTTTGACAAAGCCCCAAAAAATTTCAGGGCACCGGGACCCCACGGGCCAAGTGTTTCCACACCAAAAGGGGTAAAACTATATTCTTGGCCGATGCGGCTGTACTTAGCTCTTTTTTTTCGCTCAGCCGCATCCGCCGCTGCACACTGCTTAATATCTTAATAATACATTATATGTATGTTTAATTCTAGAGACAGTTCAAAAAATGTATGTGTGTAATACAAGTTTACTAATTTTATGTTCTGACTACATATGTATTAACAGTATAAGTGCCTTGGCTGTAGCTGTAAACTTATACTTTGTGTTTGCCTGAATAAAGAATAAGAATTTAGGCGTAGGGTTGCCATACATCAAGATATTTTTATTTTTTTCAGGCTGATATCTGGAATTTTATCAGGATATTTTTTTTTCATATATTAAACGTATTTTGGCGGCGCTTTTTATTATCGTATCCCATTCGTATCCTAATAGGATAATCCTATACATGACCGACTGACTGAAAACTGATTTTATGCGTAAATATTTGCGGGCGTGCATTTAAATGAGACCGCGTTAATATAAGGTTACATTATTTATAAATCGATGTTTATTTTATTTTTATGGTACGACATTTGTCCTCGTTTATTTATTTTTCGATAACATGTTTGTGTTGTCATCTCATCTCAGAAATAATATAATTTAAAAAGAAATCAATACACGGATAAAACAAAGAATAAACAAAATTCAGGTCTTAAATTAGCCTATTTACGTGATAAAATGTATAAAAGTTTTTTTTTTGTAAATCGGTGTTTTATTGTCTTGTAGACAAATATTACTAATTTTATGTAGTTTATCGTTATACTATTAGCATATTTGTCAGGACAACCGACATTACTTATTCGTAATTTTATATTCGATAAATGACTCATTATTAATGAGATTGCATACCAACTTACCAAGTGTTTTCCTCATTACATTTGTAGACCAAAAGGATCTCGACTCGATTGAACACTCGAAATCCCAATCGATTCGTCACAAATCGATTAGGAAATCGTTTAACCGTGAAGCGATTCTTAGAAGATCATTACAAAATGATGATAACCAGAGATCGGAAACCGGTATTTTTTGTATGGGAACGAAAACGGTATTTTTTCGTTCTTTGCTAATTATTTCATTTCTAATTGGGCAATTTCATAATACGAAGTCGTTATCTAAAAACTCAACCGAGTCCTATATTTGGAGTATAAAATAAACCGAAATATATGTTTATAAGAAGCGGTGGTGGCCGAGTGGATATGACGTCCGACTTTCAATCCGGAGGTCGCGGGTTCAAATCCTGGCTCGTACCAATGAGTTTTTCGGAACTTATGTACGAAATATCATTTGATATTTACCACTAGCTTTTCGGTGAAGGAAAACATCGTGAGGAAACCTGCATACATCTGCGAAGAAATTCAAAGGTGTATGTGAAGTCCCCAATCCGCATTGGGCTAGCGTGGGGACTATAGCCCGAGCCCTCTCGCACATGAGAGGAGGCCTGTGCCCAGCAGTGGGACGTATATAGGCTGAATTATTATTATTATATATGTTTATTTCAAAGTTTTTCCAAAAAACCGGTTCCGATCCCTGATGATAACTATGTTGGGTATGTATTATGACTTTGATATGATTAAACTAAGCGTATGAAAGTACATAGTTTAAGCAATGTAAATGTTTAGAAAATACCATTTATGTTTCATCCACGAACATTGCATAGACGTAGAAACGGCTAGATTTTTATTCTGTCGTCCATTTGAATAAAATTCGGATGGTTTGAAGAACTCTGCAGAATAAATTATAATTATCTATTTGTCAAGTAATAGAGTCGAAAAGTGGTAAACTTTCTTGGCTGACTGTACTATAAATTCTCAATATAACATTTTATATGGGAGCCGGGAGGTACAACCATGCTGCCACCGCTGGTTTATATTTAAATTTTTTTATTCAAAAAACTGCAGGTTATCAGTACCCCTAATGTAAATTTGATCGACATCATAACGTGACGAACGCGTTTGCGTTAAGTCTCATTTTGTATAGGATTTTGAGTATCCAAAACGTCCCGCTTGGCGCGCTCTTTCTAAATCCAATACAAAATGAGACTAAACGCAAACGTGTACGTCATGTTTCGAAATCGAATTTATTTACACTAGGGGTACTGAAAATACTATAGCAAGTCATACATTATAGTATTTCCTGATCCTTATAAGATCGAAAACACATTAATGACTAATAATGATTAGGCATAATTATTACTATACATTCGGTCGACTGATAGTCCATTGTTTTATCAGATAAACTATATCTATATTTGTGATAAAACAGGCTTGGCGCCATGAAAATCATTGTTTTAATTTTAGAATATAGTAGCTATCGATTCTGTCATGTCATGACCATGCAGTACCCTTACGATAGATAAATACGAGTAAGTAATAGAGTGCTCACTCCATACATCAGTTTTCTTACCAAAACGCGTATTATTTTCGTAGTCGACATCTAGCGACAATTCCTTTGTTTTTTGCTCATTAATATTGTTTAAAGTGTAATATCGATAGCTTATTATCATACGTCGGGGTTTTCGGTGTGGGAATGTTTTCTTGTATTTATAACTTTGTCTATTGTAAAATAATTACCAAACTATGAATTAAAAATAGAAGGTAAGCTTCAAATGCGCTTAGAAATATTAAAATAGTATTGGTTTTTATAGTTTTAACCTGTTTTTTGGCAAGTGTAAAACATTCCTGCACCGAAAACCCCGGGGTATGCTTATTATACAGTAAACTAATGTGGTAGTGTGCAGTGAATGTAGAATTAATCTTGTAGCGCTTTTGCGTAACCCAGGGACTGATTTCGGTTATGGTAAAACGGTATGGTAGCGGTATAAAATTACGATACCGATACATTACACCGGTTAGCCCGCGCTGCTCCGATATAAAAGTATCGCTACCGTTTTAAAATAACGGTACCGGTATTTTTGCGGTACTTCTTCCAATAGGAACCAACTTGGCGCAAGGCGCGGGCGGCTTGGCAACGACGCCTAAGCTGATAGCGTACCTTTATGAAAACGGTTAAGGTACCCGAAAAAATAACGGTACCGTTATTTACCGGTAGCGAAATAAATTTATTCGGCTAACTAAATGGTTCGGATTAAACCGGTATGACATCATACCGTTATATAAAGGCATCGTTATTTCTCGGCAGTCCCCGGTTTAACCACCATTTTGGAGTCAATGGCCGCTAGTCCACGTGCTACTTGTTAAGTCCTGCTATCGCTTTACGAATGCTAATAAAATCACCGCACACTGTCTTGTACTAACCGTACAATTTAAGTCGTATTTAAAGCTCCTAATACCTGGATACTGTCGAAACAGTCCCACTGGACTGAAGCCATAATTTTAAAAGAAGGAATGAATGAATATCTATATTTTAAAAAAAAACCTTGACAATTACGTCTACCTATTCTTTATAAGGTATATGTACAAAACAACATTGAAATGTATTAAATTTTTTCTTGTAAATGAATATATTTTTAATATTTGCCGCGTTAGGAGTCACCTACAAGAAGGGGTCAAATAGAAGACCTCTCATTTTGAAACCGGTCCCAAACGCATCATCTTTCTAGAGTTCCGTACCCAATGGGTAGAACGGGACCCTATTACTAAGACTCCGCTGTCCGTCCGTCTGTCACCACCATGATATTTGAATTTTTCACAGATGATATATTTCTGTTGCCGCTATAACAACAAATACTAAAAAGTACGGAACCCTCGGTGGGCGATTCAGACTCGCACTTGTCCGGTTTTTTAAGGTAGATTGTTTGTTAATTTAGACATTCGCGACCAATACCAGTAGCTATGGAAGGTAGAGGCAAGGAACAGAAACTCCTTAGGCAGAATTGTTGCAAGTGTTCAGCTCCTCTTCTTCCTCGCGTTGTCCCGGCATTTTGCCACGGCTCATGGGAGCCTGGGGTCCGCTTGACAACTAATCCCAAGGTTTTGGCGTAGGTACTAGTTTTTACGAAAGCGACTGCCATCTGACCTTCCAACCCAGAGGGTAAACTAGACCTTGTTGGGATTAGTCCGGTTTCCTCACGATGTTTTCCTTCACCGAAAAGCGACTGGTAAATATCAGCTGATATTTCGTACATTAGTTCCGAAAAACTCATTGGTACGAGCCGGGGTTTGAACCCGCGACCTCCGGATTGCAAGTCGCACGCTCTTACCGCTAGGCCACCAGCGCTTCAGCGCTTTGTTGCAAGTGTTCAGCTGTCAGCTATAAATAATAGTTCCAAATCTCTCCAGAGTAGCGCTAGGCGCTAAGAACCTAGGCGTTATTGACGGAGTGAAGTGCGCTAGCTGTCTATGATTAGATTTTATTCTCAAGTATTCTAGGTATTGTAGCGCCACCTATTTATGGTTTTTTGTCGGACACTTTTTGGTATATGGAGATTTTGTTCCTTGCTCTACTTTCCATACTAGTAACCATACAAGTCATACAACGAAATTGCAGTAAAAGAAAAAAATGCCCGCAATTTGCGATTGTCGGTGTGCGCGGTAGGCCCTCTGACATCGAGTCTGACGAATGGTACCTAAGTACAGTAACCCTAGTGTAAATTTATTCAATAACGTGACGTAACGTACACGTTTAATCTAATTTTGTATGGGATTTAGAAACAGCGCGCCAAGCGGGACGTTTTGGAAACTCAAAATCCCATACAAAATGAAACTTAACGCAAACGCGTACGTCACGTTTCGCTATCGAATAAATGTACACTAGGAATACAGATATATACTTAACAGTTAATGAAATTAGTGAGTTACAGAAAGTGGAGTAATTAGGAAGAGACTTCTCGCCTCCTGTATGGTCGGAAGTGAAAAAGGCCACTTTTCGAGAACTAAACTAAAAAGAACATTCTTATTTTATTGAGAAAGGCCTTTTTACCTTTTTTGAATAAGTGAAAAGGTTGTAGTACTTTTTATACTATTTAAAAAATGGTATTTATGCTAAATTTATTAGATCCCACTATTTGATTCCTAAGAGAGGCATATAGTCGTATTTTGACTTACACCCAATCAATACGTTGAATACCTATTTTAGGATTTTTAGGCATAAGGTCTTAAGTTCAGATCAGAAACGTAGTATTGTTACTAAAATTATAGGCAAAATGTCGTATCTACTGATACACACCTAACAATGTGTCTACATTTAAGATGCATAAAGTCTCAAGTCCCTTACCGCCAACCACGAAAATAAAGGAAAATCATGAAATCCGACCTTATACACTTTCGGTAACTCGGAACCTAAAAATGATAGAAATACCAGAGTCAGTTTGTTAGAAAGATAATTCATTTTTATTACCGTTATGTTAAAATGTCATTTTGGTCGGATGTTCATATCCGACCTCATGGAATTCGTGTAGAGACTTATTTTTTATTCTTTTTTTCTTTCTATTTATCTCTTATACTTCGCAGTGGATGGATACGGGCTGAATAGATAGCTAGAATATATATACAGTAGTAGATAACTAGATACGTAGTAGTAGTCATATCTACCCCGTTGTTTGCCATTTCTCAACAGCACATCTACCTGTATTACAATATATGTCTTAACTGCATAATGCCATCACTACAACAATATTTACACAATTCTGATCTTTATTCCATGGACATAAGCTCTGCAGATATCACGTGCAGATAAGATAGTGTAAATAGTGTGTTAATGTATACATTGTTAACTATTATAGAACTTGATGTTAAGGTTTATCTTCGATTAGTTAAATGTTGCTGTTCAGTTATGTGGGAATAAAATTGATCGCTTCGCTATCTGTGTGTGCTATCTGTGTGTATGTGTATGTATTCCATGGTATTCCCTGTCGCAATTATATAATAATAATTCAGCCAATATACGTCCCACTGCTGGGCACAGGCCTTCTCTCATGTGCGAGAGGGCTTGGGCTATAGTCCCCACGCTGGCCCAATGCGGGTTGGGGACTTCACATACACCTTTGAATTTCTTCGCGGATGTATGCAGGTTTCCTCACGATGATTTCCTTCACCGAAAAGCTAGTGGTGAATATCAAATAATTTTCCGTAACATAAGTTCCATGTCGCAATTTCTCTTATATTATTTATAACTCTAATTATTGTTTAGAAAAAAAAATTAAAAGGAATTCAAACTTTTATTTAATTTGCCCTGTTAGTATGTATGTTGGAAATCTTGGAAGCTAAATTTGACCCACTTCCCAGTATCAGATTGAACTGAAATTTTGCATACATATGTAAGTCGGGTGACAATGACTATGCAATATTATGGTACCATCGAGTTGATCTGATGATGGAGACAGGAGGTGGCCATGGGAACTATGTGATAAAACAGCGCAACCTATTTATCTTTGGGGTTTTGAGAATTGTCCCGATGAGTATTAGTTGCCTGTGGAAACAAAAGTACAGTCAGCGATAAAAGCTTGTACCAAAAATGAAATTTTGGCCAAAAACTTATTCAATTGAAAAGAAAAGACATCTTCTCTCATACATAGAAAGAGGGGAAAAAAAAATAATAGTAGAAGCCCTCACTGGAGGACTCGCTCGTCACGTTATTAAGCATTCAACCAATCTGCTTATAGTCTGACTGATCGCAGATATAACTAGAGAAAAAAAAAATTGAATATTTACATGTTTTAATCAAGATCAAACGTCATAAAAAAACATGGTACTCGGCGACGGAGAGACATTAGCGTATCGTTCACAACGGAGCGAACTATTGGCATCTTGGCTAGGCACCCTGAACTTACGGCGCCTTAAAATAACACCTTAACTAAATTAATTTTTAACAAGCAGAAACGTTTGCGAACGATGCTATTAAGCTTAGAATAAATTTAAAAGTGCAAAAATTACTGTCTTGGGTGAGACTTGATCCAGAGGCCGTGAGTTCACTTCATTACCTATACATATAATACACTGTTTATTTAGTCACCTGCAATAATTTACGGGCTGAATATATAGGTCATATTGACCAACCTTTTTTTTTTTATTGGTATTCAGGAAGCGCTGGTGGCCTAGCGGTAAGAGCGTGCGACTTGCAATCCGGAGGTCGCGGGTTCAAACCCCGGCTCGTACCAATGAGTTTTTCGGAACTTATGTACGAAATATTATTTGATATTTACCAGTCGCTTTTCGGTGAAGGAAAACATCGTGAGGAAACCGGACTAATCCCAACAAGGCCTAGTTTATCCTCTGGGTTGGAAGGTCTGATGGAAACTAGTGCCTACGCCAAATCTTGGGAGGAATCCCATGAGCCGTGGCAAATGCCGGGACAACGCGAGGAAGAAGAAGAAGGTATTCAGGATAACAACAGCCGTAAATATAACTAAACATATAAATGCTTACATAAAAGAAGGCCAATGACAGTCATCCATTAAGTTGCAATATGTAACAAAGTAAAATAACAAAAAATTTAAAAACGACGAAAATGTACAATATACACACAAATGCTCGAAACCTTAAAAATACATACCGGTCATAAAATATGTACTTAATGAATAATCGAGTTTAATTTACTTTTGGCAAAAGACCATAAAATTTGCATTACTTACAAGTCAGTCATCAACAGGAATTACACAAAATATATCCCAATAAATACCTGAACATAGTATTTGAACTGAATTTTTATTAATGGTTGAATTAGGTAGTAAGAAATAAAAATTTCAACATTTAGAAAGAAACTCCATAAAAAAAACCTATAACAAATTGCATTGCATTTCCCTAGTACCCATCAACACATAGCTTGAAGAAGAACACATTTAGTATGAGACCAATCCCAAAATCGCAAAAAAAATTTACTCTCCCATAGAAAATGTCAAGGTCAGACAGCCAAGATATCTTTTTTTTTTTTATACTACGTCGTTGGCAAACAAGCATACGGCCTGCCTGATGGTAAGCAGTATCCGTAGCCTATGTACGCCTGCAACTCCAGAGGAGTTACATGCGCGTTGCCGACCCTAACCCCCTCCCACCCTCGTTGAGCTCTGGCAACCTTACTCACCGGCAGGAACACAACACTATGAGTAGGGTCTAGTGTTATTTGGCTGCGATTTTCTGTAAGGTTGAGGTACTTCCCCAGTTGGGCTCTGCTCTAGATCTGGAATGACATCCGCTGTGCTGTGCCCTACCACACAGAGCGAGATGACATTCACAATGCCCATACCTCTCTTGTGGACGTAGTTCAAGGACATACCCGGGTCCGAAATATCGATAAACAGCCAGTTTTTTTTTTCGTGATTTCGGGGTTGGTCCCATAGTAAAAGTTTCTCAGTATGACCTATATATTAACCCCGTAAATTATTGCAGGTGACTACATATATAAATACTTGAATACATAGAAAACACACAAGGCTCAAGAACCAATATCCATGCTCATCACACAAATGGCCTTAACGGCTTGAACCTAGAACCATCGGCTTCATAGGCAGGGTCACTACCCACTAGGCCAGAACGGTCGTCAAAATATATATGTATCATTCTAACATAGAAACTTTATTATCATCAGTGCCGGATTAACCATTAAGCAAAATAAGCACTTGCTTAGGGCACCACGTGTAGGGGGGCACCAAAATCGTAGGAAAAAAAAACGGGCAGGCTGCATCAGCATCGCAGTCGTCGTACACGAAACAATTTTATGTGCAAGTACCCATCTAATAACGAAGGGTCGTAAGAGAGTGAGGACACGTAAGCACATCTCCAACCTTACGCGGAGGCCATCAAAGCTCATGGCCAAAAAATCTTACCGTCGGGCTTGTGGCCAACCGATTTTCTCAACGTAAATTACCGATTTTGTAGCGTATGTTCCCTTGCACACGAGATATATCGGCCAGGCCGAGTTGCTGCAGAGCCGCGACCTAATTGTCAAAGTGTAATAAAGGGCCCTGCGAAGGCCGAAAAATAAAAGAATCTTATCAAGTTGCGCTTTCGAGTTAAGGCAAAGGCCGAGCAGTAGGAGGACTGTGATTACGAGTACATAGGTTCGATTTCAAGCCACTCTTTTGCAGTTCGGCGGTAGGTCTTATGCGACGCCAGGCCTTTTACTTTATGCAAACTGCCTCACTTTCGCTTGGCCATGGATCCAAATCCATGCTGTCCTCTTTCGCAGCTGGGCTGCCTTGCTCACACCTCGCCATTGGTTGTATTATATGATAACGCGCCGCGATCGGACGCTGCGGACGTCCAGCTATTCATACCTCGCCATTGGTCAAATTCAAGCCTTGCTTTCTTCCAGCTCGATCTTTGGCCTCATCCGTAGGTAAGCGCCGATCGAACGGTCCGCGCATTCAGCCTTAGACTTTGCCTTTAAAAACACTGATTTAAACCTTTACGATTTAGGCCAATCAAATTAGATCCAAAAATAGCGTTTTGAGGAATTAATTCCCAGCAAGCTGGAAATTGTTTTAATACATTTATTTGATCCTAAATGCGTATAATCCGAGTTTGCTCTATCTCCTATGGATCCTTAGGAGATAATTTTTTCCTTTGGATTGCCAAACCACTCGATGTAGAAGGCACCCACTATCAATTACAATAGCACTTGGTGGATCCGACACTGGTAAGAAAGCGTTTTCGGATTATTAACAAGATTTTACCAAAAATAAAAAATGTTGACCTGTTTTTACAATTTACTACGAATACATATTAAGGTACCTTAAATCAATCAATCAATCAATATATTTTATTGCAAGAACATAGTTAAATTACATTTCGGATCCTCAGATATCAATCTTAATAATACTCGTAATTAGAACAAATTTTCGGTCGGCCGTACCGTTTTCGATTTATAAGCAAAAAAACTGAAAAAGAGGAAACATTTATGCACACCTCCTGGAATGGAGCAAACTCGGATTACACGTATTTTTAGGTCGAAAAAATGTAATTGTATTGGCCTAATTGTGACACATTATTATTTAAGAAAACGGGACTTAGTCGCGTTTGATTAAGTTCTAAAATTACCTCCAACGTCAAAATAATGATGTCGACTTTACACAGTCTTCTCCGAGACCATGGGGACAACGCCGTCCTTGAAACGTCGGGTCAGAGGTAATTTTAAAACTTACCCTGTTAAGTCCCATTTTCGTAAACAATAATTTGTTATTTAAGACATTTGTGGCCATTGGTAAATGGTCTGACAAGAACCAATGGCCAATGGTTAAACCCCTACTGAAGCTCGACCTTTGCCCTCACATTAATGAGCTTCGCAGGAAAGCTGTGCGGAGTACGGCCTATGTCTTACGTCTTCGCTTACACTTGGACAATGGTTGGCTTGGCCTCCGGACTTATGCGAAGAACGGTCTTCGAATTTCCTTCCACTTCACCTTACCTACTCTTGGAACATTACTGCTGCAGTACTGTCAATTTCCTTGATAAAATGATGTGACGGATTGATAATTCTATTCTCAGCAGTAATGCGGCAATAAACGTCACTCAATTTACCAAGAAAATAAAATGTAATCTTGATGAGGGGGCACCACGGTCTAGAAATGCTTAGGGCACCAAAATGTCTTAATCCGGCACTGATTATCATAATTCATAACATAATGCAAGAATGTGGCTAAAGTCCGCATAAGACGTTTTCAATCCGAATAAGGTACTTATCAGATGGCAAGAAAGTCACAATTGCCTTAAACGTTCAAGGGCGTTTATGACGTTTCAATTATGAGTCAAAGTCGTCAAAGATGAGTCATGGAATGTTATCAGCAGCACAGTTATTCCTAATGCGAATACCTAATGCAAGACCAAGTTGAGATAAACCAGCATACATGCTATTATATATTTGAAGCAAATAAATTTCATGCACAGTCTAAACAGTAACATTAAACCGTCACCTCTGTGTGTAGACTGTCAGAAGCCTGATGACTTGTCTCACGTATTGTTGGACTGCTTCCGGAATTCGGACTTGAGAAAAAGGATATTTAGTTGTTTGGGCTCCATGCACAATGGACAGATCAATTGTTGGTTGGAAGAGCCTTTATCAGACATAGCAATCAGCGTATACCACTTTATTGATCTCTCCCTGGCGTAGGGAGCTATGAAAGCACCCATGAGGCTGACATTTTCACCTAGAGTGTCCAAAGCCTCAATAAAAATCAGATTAAAAAAAAAAAAAAAACATTAGTAAATAATATTTTTTTACAAAATCCTATACAAAATATAATAATTTAGTTTATATGTAAGAAATCTGCATAGCCAGGCGGCACTCTTGGCCCTAACCTCTGATGTTACTACATCAAGGCTGGTCGAGAACTGCAGGCAGCTACTGAACAACCTTGGAGCCAGGAACAAGGTTGTTCTACGTTGGGTCCCGGGGCACGCGGGTATCGCGGGAAACGAAAAGGCCTACGAACTCGCGCGAGCAGGGGCTAAGGGGAAGGACTTCAGTCCTGAGAACTCCAGTTTTGTGGCTCACCCAAAAGACCTACTGTAACTACAAAACCATTCAACTCAGGAGAGAAACTACAGGCTTGAATCATTCCAAGGCGGTTATCAAGGCCTTCAGCAAAAAGGCGGCCTCGAACTGAACTGACTGCGCAACTGGCAGCGCAACTTGGTAAGGGTGCTTACTGGGCACTGTGGCCTAAATAAGCACAAGCTTACTATGGGGAAACGTGACATGGGGCGGTGCAGACTCTGCATGGAGGCAGAGCAGACGCCTTTGCAAATCCTTGCAGAGTGCCCTTGCCTTATGCGCACTCGTGACTCAATCCTGGGCAGACATGTACATATTACGCCCGGAGGAGTTAAGGTCTCTCGAGATTAAGAAGATCCTGCAGCTGTTTGAAGTTGCAGGTTTGGATCGAGAGTTGTAGTAGGTGGCGATCACAATAGATCAGGAATGGTCGCAGTGATATATAGGCTATAGAGGCCAAACAAGAAGAAGAAATTTAATCTGCAACGCAGGCTTTCGTCAGATGACTAGCAATACAACATGTTACGTCCCAAATATAAGTGTGACAAGGAGGGGTCAAAAAATCTAAAAATTCGTGTGACGTATTTAATGGATGACCCCTTATGGCCTCATTGTATTCCTCTTCTCATACTTTAGATTTATTTATTTATTTAATCTGCACATAAGAAAACACTGTACAATAGGCTAACTTAATGCCGTAAGGCATTCTCGACCAGTCAACCTTTAGGCAAAGCAGATAAGTTACACAATTTTTTACAAAGTTTTTTTTTGTTTATATTAAATTGATTATAAAGACAGTTACAATGGTCTAAAACATTTAATTCGCCTACACTTTGTAAGCAATTATAATACAGTAATTATCTCTGTCCCTAAATGGAGAGATAGAAAAAGGTGACAAGTCACGTTTAGTGCTACTTAAATTTGAGTTTACTGGTGTGTAATTAAGGTTGATTTATCATTGTCACGTAAATTATTATTGCAATTCCTGGGGATATGGAGTGGGTGAAATCACGGGAATTACGAATTCCGAAAATCTGATGTTATTCCTTCAGTAATTGTTATTGTGTTGTTAGTAAATGTTATTTAATGAGTCGTTTATTTATTGGAAAGGGGCTGTTGTGTTTACAATGTTTATATTGTAACTTTTATATATATAGTTACTTTGCAACTCCAGAGATGTTAAGATTATATCGCTTAGCTTAACTCCTAGAATACTTCTCTCCATTGCCCTTGGACATTTTGCCAATTTCTCTCTATCGTTGACAGTAAGTGACCAGGTCTCGCACCCATATGTTATGCATGGTAGAACACAAGTGTTGAAAGTCTCTCTTAATATGCATACTGATATCTAGTGTGGACCGTGTGATGGACCGGACCGGCAAGACGGAGGCTCCGAAGAAGTCCCAAAAAGAAGTGGATAGACGACATCTACTCCGTCGCAGGAAAAGACTGGCTCCAAAAAGCCCAAGACAGGGATGAGTGGAGAAAAAGTGAGGAGGCTTTCACCCAGCAGATGGGATCTGCAGTCAGCCCCAAAACAAAATAAAGAAATAAAAAATAAATAAATAACAACAATCTGACTGTATAACAAATAAAGCTCTTATAATAATCTAGTGTAGAATATACTCTTAGTTTCACTAAAGATAATTGATTGTAATAGACCTCTCTATTCTTAAACCTAAACCAAGCTTAGTTTGACATCCAAAACAGATGGCGCTATACCGCGCCATATGTTTTGCAGTCACTGAATTGTCTAATGTCTACCTTTGCAAGTAATTGAGCGAAATGTATGGAGCTGTACAGCACCATCTCGTTTCCCTGTCAAATTAGAAGCACGAAATTGTCTAAGATTGTACAGTCAAGGTATTAAATCTGTGCCTCCAGTGTAAAAGGGTTTAAGTCGAGTTAGTCCAAATTACAAATTTTGCCAGTTTAGTATTTATTTCCTGAATCTACATCGTTTGTTTCGACCCTCATAGCCCTGCGAACACTAATTGCAGAGATATCGATTGTGCAAAAGGGTTTAAGTATGTCAAAAATCTTAACTATTATGTTCAAAACGATTTATTTTTATATAATCTCCTTTAGAAAATTGGTATTTAAAAATCGTGTTACAAACAATGGTTAAAGTAAAGTTTAATCTTAGTGAATAAACTCCATTTCAATTGAACATTCGGTGTAAAGAAATCAAAATTGACTTAGGTCAATTTAAACTAACGAGTCTAGTTTGTGCATCACGGTAAAATTTTAGTTTTTTTGTTATTTACAAATAATTTTTAGGATGTGATGATGTGTAAAAGTGTATAATTTGACTTCGACCGTTTTTCACAATCAAGATTAGCTAAACCGACTTAATGATGATGGTTAAAGTCCACATAGATTCCTTTTCATATTTAATATCTAGTTGGTCAACGCAAAATAAAGTACATTTTGCCCACTTTTCACAATGTTATTAAATATATTTTTCGTTCGCATTGGCAAAAGTAGAGTTATCAAATAAATGATGTTGTGCAAAAGGGTAGAAGTTGATAGGATGCGCGGGGTGCGGAAGAGGGGTCGGCGACGCATACGCCGCGCGACTCCCGCCCGCGTCCCGATAGTCCCATGACGTCAGCAGTAGGCATTCCCCGCGCTTGCAGGTGTACCCGTGTGGTATTGTCCTGTGCTGCAGAGCGACTTTCGTTCGCAACGGTGAGTTTGACCATTTTACACAAATGGCTTAAAAAATAACCATATTATTGCAATGTTTTTGACAGCAATTAAAGGTTCCATTAACTTAATAAGTATGGAGCACAAATTTTTAGTACCAGGTCATACTCACCTTGACTGTGACGCAGATCATGCTTTGATCGAAAAAGCCAAACGTAACACAACTGCAGATATACATGTTCCTCGCGACTGGTATCAACTAGTTCGATCAGTTTCGAAAAGAATTCTATACCTACAAGTAATAGATATGACGCATGCCAGCTTTTATAATTTCAGTATGCTTTTGAAAACTGAATTTATTGCGCGAAAAGTAAACGAAAAAAAAGAAAAGTTTTTGTTTAATGAGGTCAGTGAATTTAAATACTAAAGATATCTGTTCCCAAAAGTCCTGCACAAGAAAAGACAATTTAATACACGGAAATCATACCAAAAAAGAGGTTTTGCCTTACATCAAATGTGGTAGTTCTGTTTTTTATATATACCTCCTACCTTTTCCACCTCGAAAGCCCTTCGGATCATTGTGTGTATAATATACAGTACAGCGAGAGAAATTGTTATAACTCGTATCTCTTGTATATCTTTGATGAATCAGGCTGGTCCTCTGAACCCACAGTACTCCTTTTGGGGCCAGCGTGTGTGTATTTCTTCGTCAACCTGGACAGACCGGTCGAAATTGTCATTTGATGGTGGATTATCAATAAATGGTTTTTCAATGTCGGCACACATCTCCGGTCCTGTATATTCTCGCAGGATTGACCATTGCTGTAGTTGCAAACAGCTGAGCATTTGAGTCCTGCTTGCCTGCAACCACAACTGCTGGTACAACCTTTTTTGCAGTTACAGTTAGTTTTAAATTTTGCAAACCTTTGAAAAGCCGTATTTTAGAAACAATTTGGCTTACTAAGACTAATTCTTAGTCAATTAATTGCAAATATCATTTTCTTAAAAATGTGCATAGTGACTTTTGCCTTAACTCCGGTTCTTAGTGGATTTTTTTTTCCAAAAACTGAATAAAATCCTAAAATTTAATGGATTTCCATGTACTTTACAATGATCCCAAGGGTTTTCGAGGTGGAAAACTTGGATTTGTTATTACCATTTCATTACTAGGTACCAACATATTAAAAAACAGAACTACCTCATTTGATGTTAGGTGAAATGTACCAATTCCATAGGCTAATTGGAAGAAACTCAATATGAAACAGTTGATTATGCAAAATGGAGAAGAAAAACTTATAATCAGCCAGTACAACTGACGCCCTGTTAGACTGAACCGTTAGCGATTTCAGTAGAAAAATTAAAAGATCAAGTCACTGTTTGGTTACAGTGATCAATCAGCACAGGAATTCTATTCCAGTTTACAGGCTGATTCTAATCTACCTGCTATTCATCCCGATTTACAAGATTGATTAAAACGAAAATGAATGAAAATTCAGTACAATATTTGTTTTGATTTTGTTTTCAATACATTGATATTATTCATATTGGTTTGTTTTATTTTTATCCTAATCCTATGAAAAGACAATACTATTTTAGTTCCCAAAATTGTTTCATTAACACATTGCAATAGTTCAAAAAGATCTCAGAAGCACTAGACAAAGTGTAGTTCAACCTTTTGACACATTCATTACATTAGTGAAAAGGGATTAAAGTTTTTTTTTAAAGCCCATATTTCCGTCATTTTCAGAAAAGCCAGGTATCTTTTAATGTCAAGTTATAATTCATTACTTATACTATCTAAACTTAAATTAAAAACCTAATTTTTTTGTAAAGAATGCAGAGAAACTTCGGTTTAAAACGTTTTTTGGCCATACTGAAAAATTGCATTTTTTGAGTTTAACCCTTTTACACTGGAGGCACAGAAATATCGACACGGACAAAGTGCCAAAAATATGTATACACGACCTTATTGCCTATACATTAAAGTAGTGTGTACATATTTTTGGCACTTTGTTTGTGTCGATATTTAATACCTTGACTGTACACATCTTATTTAATCAATGTATCTTTCTTTTCATGCATCTTTCAACAGAAATTTCGAAAAAAATGGTGGCATTGTAAACAAAAATATCTTTTTATCAAGCAAGTGTGAAATGCAAGCAAAGAAAATCAGTTATTAGCTAGGGGGGGTACAAAAACACTTTCGCATGTCCAACTCTTCTCTACAAATGGCATTTCTCAACAAGTTCTAGTGAAATTTGGTGAGCAAATTTGAGAGGTGTATTTGGGTAATTCCAAAAATGGACATTAATGTGATGGGTAATTTTCGGAATTAGCGAACATTTTGAAGTAGTTAGAATAACCTGAATACACTTTATATGGAAATTTTGTGTTGATTAAATTTTTGGAAAGTTTCAAGATAGTGGAGTCGTAGGTGTTTCTAGGTGAATAATGTACAGCTTATGGTGCCACTAGTATTACATTTAATTCTTCGGTTGAGGATCACATTTTAAATAATAATGTTAGTACAGTTATATGATTTCAACATCAATACAGAAGTCTATATTCAATGCTTCTGTATTGAAAACTAACAGTTTTTTTTTTTTCACCTGGAAATTCAAATTCCCATCTTGAGTATAACCTTAGCATGCGGTATTTTTTAAAGTTATACTATTGACTGAAACATTATTCATTTTTATTACACACTATAAAGTCTTGTTTTAATTTTCCTCAGTGTAAATAAATAAATGATTGAAGTAAAAATTAATGTTATTAACATTTTAACTTTAAAGTCATGGTTGGTGTAACTTTGAAATTTGTTTTATCTAAGTACATAGTAAAAATAACACAAGACACTATAAAATAAGTAAATAGTACAAGTAAACATCCTCAATACAAACTAAAAATGTGAAAAACTTCCTCAACCTGAATGTTTAATTTACCCGTCTACTCAAACCAAAGGCGTCTACGAAAACGAGATAAAAACCGTCGTCTAAAATTATACATTTACGTCATACGGGTAAACAATGAAAATAACATTCTTAGATACGGAGTTTTCAAGTTATCTGCCTTAAAAAGTAAAAAACTCACCTTTCCATTGATGCCTAGACCGAGTACGGTATTTGATATATCGTAATCATCTGTAATAGGCGTAGTTTTCGGTTGCCTCGTACTGTTATTCATGTTTATAGTTCGCGTACTGTTTCTAAACAATTTTTTCTGCTACACACATGTGCTTGTTCACTTATAACAGAAGATTCGTCACTGACACCGTATTTAATCTTCCACTTACTCACTACACTCGCGTGTGTTCAATGAACAATTATTCAGTTGTAAATTTTTATCTAAATTCGTACGGATGACAAACACTCGTTGAGCAATCGCTGTCGTCACTGTACTACACTACCACAGACTAATTATTAGAAATACTACGGCTTGTGAAATTAATTGTGAGTAGTTCATACAGTGCTACCAACCTAATATTATGAATGGCATAGACAAATTATTCGACGCCGTGACATCTAGTGGCGAGTAGCAAAACTGCTTTGACATGACATTTTACATGGTATAGCGTTTATCACCTAAAGTAGTTCAGCTATTCACTCGTAGATGTCCTTAATTTCTGTATTGGTATTCAGTAAAATACCAGTAATATAAGAGCGTTTTCACTTGATTTTGACATTGGCTGACCCGTATCGGATGTCGGATGACCTATGCTTGGAGAAGAACAGACGCTATATAGAGAATAACTTATGACACCAAACCATTTGTATTTAGCATTACCATTAAAAAAAACATTTATTAAATGTATATTGATATAAAAGGCACTATTTTACATTTCCCTTCTTAAAGGGCGTATCCGAAATCCGATATCCGATCGGACAATGTAAAATCGATTCAAAATTAAACACATGGTCAGTGATTGTTTTTTTTTTTTAACTTTATTATATCAGTACATGAAAGTACAAATGGCTCAGTTAAGAGTCCGCGGCAAGCTTGGCCGAATTTCACCTTCCGATACAAACAAAGTTTCGTTCTCATTTTTAATACTTGTTGGATTGTAATGAAACTGCACATACAATGACATGAGGTATATCTATGCTTGTAATTAGTTTATATAGCTCCAGCTCATAAAATAAACGAATTAGAGCAAAAAGGAATTGTGTATGAAAAACTTAATTGGATGTATTTTTTTAACTGTGGTATCTGAAGCTACATACATAGTGATTATATGCTCTTTGCTACATAAACGAATTACAGGCATAGATATACCTTGTCCTGTTGTAAGTACAAAGTTTCAGAGCAATCTAGAGCGTACCTACTTAAATTAGGTAGGCTGAACCATGAACAAACCCAATAGGTACCTACTTAATTAAGATCTCAGTAACGTGAACAGTGAATATGATGTTTGTAATATCTGGAACAAAATAAACAATAGTATTTATAAAGAGTTTCACAGATTATCGACATATTATCGACTTAAGGGCCAATTACATCCACACTCGCTATCGCCCGATGCCAGGCCCGATGTCGGGCCCGAGAAAGAGCCCGTTTAATATTTGACGTTAAAAAACAATACTTTGTTTCTAATCGCCAATAATGTTCAATGTTTGATATTTTTGCATATTAACCATTTTTGTACATTTCAAATATTGTTAACATTGTGCTGATATTTCGTAAAACGGAAAACAATTATCAGGCTCGGCATCGGGACTGGCTTCGGGCCCGATATCGGGAAGTCTGGATGTAATTGGCCCATTTGTATTTGGCCATAGTGCATCGATCGATCAAAACGCAGCAACGTAAAGGCCTGTGCAGACAGGATGACCAAGCGTCCAACGTACACAATTTCATAGTCCTTCGATTTCATTTTCGCGTCCACACCATTTGATTAAGTTGACAATTTAATCAAACCGTCTGCATGGGCCTTTACGTTGCCGGGTTACTCCAGGTTACTCTACAATAAAGACTTATAATCTAATCTAGATAATCTATACCAAAGATACATTGATTGAGTAAGATGTGTAAAATCTAAGACAATTTTGTGCTCCGAATTTGAGAGGTAAACGAGATAGCGCTGTACAGCTCCATACATTTTGCGGTAACTTTGATTGTCAAAAGTTGACGTTTGACAATTCAGTGACCACAAAACATATGGCGCTGTTTTGGATGTCAAACTAAGGGGCACGTTTTTTTCTTAGACTGTAAAGTCTATTATAAATTTATTATACAATCAATAGGGTTGTTTCCGTCTACAAATCTTAGGGCAGAATTGTATCCCAATAAATTCTTTTGGATTATAAGAACATGTTAAACTACTTTTAGGGGACCTGTAATGACCATATTTTTGTAAATATTTTTTTAAGAAGAAGAAGAAGAATTCGCTTATTGTTTACCGTGTCAAACAAGATGTTAAAATGATACAGAGTCACAACGGCTACCCTTATCGGGTATACAATATTACACAATTATATATATACAGGTCCCTTAAATTTATATTAAGTACATCTAAAATTACACGGACTTAAATAAAAAATAATCCTTTAAATCGTAAAAAACTTGATCTATTAGCCACTGCTTTAGCTGTCGTTTAAATGATTGTCCGCTTAACACCTTAAGACTATTGGGTAAATGGTTATAAACTTTGATGGCCGAGATAATGTACTCTTGCAATAAGTTGCGTTATTAACCCTCGGGAGCAATATATTGTACTGATATTGAGGCCGTAAATTATCACGCCGTGCTGACCAAAAGTTGAAGTAATGTTTATTGGACGAGACAAACGAACACAGTTCAAGGATGTAAAGACCAGTTAAGGTAAGGAATTTGTTATCTATAAAAATATATCTGAGGGATTCTTTGTTGTAGAGGCGGTATATAACGCGTATGCACTTCTTTTGTAGCTTGAATGTTGTTTTAACATTGACAGAATTACCCCAGTAAATAACACCATAATTTAAGAGAGGGTAAACATTTCCATAGTAGGCTTTCTTTACTATGTCTTCTGAGCAAGTACTAGATAAATTAAAACTAGATAAAATTTAAAATATCTTTTGGCACACGTCACGTGACCAAACTCGAAACGTCATTGAAGATTCTGATGACGTCACAACTCTCGGATTGACACTGTTGACAGTTAGGCGATAAACAACAAATGACAAATGTCAGACTTTTTTGTTGATTCTTGCGATAGGAGGAGTAGCGCGTTGAGTGAGTGGTTCGTTTTTAGGTTATTCCCATAAATAAAACAACTTTCCTTATTTACTAATCAGGTGGTGGTATATTTACACAATACAGTAGGTTAATACTGTAGACGTTTGGATGGATGGGAATGAAAAGGAGAAGCCTCCAGATGAGGCCGGTGATAATGACATGAATTGGGAGACAACCTCACGTAAACGCAACTTGAATTTGTCACCGACCCAGCTGGAGCCTTCCCCAAAAAAAATTGTAATCGACCCGATAGAGACTAGCAAGCAGTTGGGCAATACAAATAATACAGTCGAACCTAATAATAGTAATGTGGCAGAGTTTAATAAAAATAATCCAGTTGAGGTAAATGAAAATAATACAGTCGAGTTCAACCCACATTTATACAAACACCCCAGTCTAGACAGCAAATACCGAGAGTACAATGCCGAAGATGATGGACCATTTATAGTTCATGTCTCTAGAGAGTCCGCTCCATCGTCCAATGCCTCTCTGAAACCCATCAATGTAGGCCTTTTGCTTACTCAAGGAAATGTAAACAACATCCAGAAGGAAGGTGGTATTAAGTCGGTAGGTCGCAACAGAGTAGCAGTTACTTTCTCCACAGCAGCTGATGCAAATAGCTTCTTAAAGCACCCATTACTTGACAAAAATAAGTTTACAGCTGATATCCCCTCATACCATGTATCGCGTATGGGAGTTGTTCGTGGAGTTCCTTCGGATTGGACTATGGAGGAATTAGTCAATGGTACGAATCTCAAAGAAGGCAAAGGGAAGATTCTTAAAGCTCGCCGTCTGCAACGGAAGGTGGCAAACAATGATGGCTCCTCATCCTGGGTGCCAACCCAATCAGTTGTAGTTACTTTCGAAGGGCAATCCTTACCGTCGAAAATCTTCGCCTATTACACCTCTCTAGTGGTAGAAGTATATCAACTGCCAGTTATTCAATGCAGGAAGTGCCTTAGGTTTGGTCATATTCAAACACAGTGCCGGTCTGATGCTAGATGTTATAAGTGTGCACAGAAACACCCCGGTGATGGATGCAATGTAGCACCAGAACATGTGACATGTATCTTTTGTACAGGTAGGCATTTTGCTACAGATAAAGTATGCAATGAATATGGTAGACAAAAAGCCATTAAACTTGCCATGTCTGAGCAGAACATCTCATACGCAGAAGCAGCAGCACAGTTTTCAGCAGTTCGCAGACCATATTCAGATATAGCAAGAGTCATGTTTGAGCAGGTTACAGACTCTTCCCGATCTTCCCAGTCCCCATGCCACCCTAATACTTCCATGCCCACTCCTCCGCCCACCACTTCGTATCGTAAGACCGTATACCGAGCACCCCGGACGAGGGTCCCTCTGTCCCCGGGTTATGATAGAGAAGCTCACAACAATATCGTCCGAACCCCCCCACCTCAACTCCCCAATGGTCAAGCTCTGAATGGCTCTTCTTCTTACAATAGAATCACTCCCAATGAAGACCTAATGGAACTCTGTTTGAAATTTTTAACAAACATCATCGCTAAATGGAGCGATTTCCTACCGAACGACGTTGCACCCTTAATGGTTACACTCGCGGAGAGACTTACATTCCACAATGGCCCCCCCGGTCACATTTCTACAATGGAATAGTCGAAGTATCATACCAAAAAAACCTGACCTTATTCAGCTCATCAACGACCACGCCGTGTCTGTTGCGGCTATTTCGGAGACATGGTTGCGTCCCGGCGCTCTTTTTAGAGTCCCGGGCTTCTCATGTCTCCGGGAAGACCGTAGTGACGGACGCGCCGGATGCGCGTTATTGATCAAGCGCTGTTACCCTTTCTTCCAAATTCCGATCCCCCCTCACTCGGATGGGATTAATGCCGTAGCTGCCAAGGTTATGGGCATTAATTTCATCTCTATATATATCCCCCATCCTGAAGAAGTTGATATAGATGAATTACAATCTATTCTCACATCTGTCCCACCTCCTCTTATAATTTTAGGAGACTTTAACTGTCACAATATCTCCTGGGGATCATACCATTCAGATTCGTTTTCGTCAGCCCTGCTGGATCTGTTCGATGACATCAATGTGGGAGTTATTAATGATGGAACTCCCACGCATCGGGTATACCCAGGCCAGAATCCCCAATCAGTTCTCGATTTATCTGTTTGTTCTCCTAGTTTATCTTCTTTATTATCCTGGAGGGTATTACGTCAGTCATTTGGCAGTGACCATTTCCCTATTATTATCACTAAGCCTTCATCTATTCTTCCATCTCCTTCCCCTGAACCGCTGCTGAAACACAAAATACAATCAGCAGACTGGCCCAATTATGCTTTTTATGTAGAGGAAAATATAAAAGAGTGGGACACGAGCGAAATTAGTCAAGACGAAAAATATTTAAAATTTAAAAATGTTTTATTAGAAGCTGCCGATAACTTTATCCCAAAAAAGAGAGCTGTTAAACATAAAATTCCATCACCCCCGTGGTGGAACGCTGACTGCACAGCAGCCGTAAAAAAAAGAAATGCTGCGGAGCAAGCTTTCAATGAGTCAGGAAATTTGGATGACTTTATTCATTTAAAAAAATCTCGGCCCGTACAAAGCGTTTCCTAGCAAAGGCTAAGAAGAAGGGATGGAGGGGGTTTTGCGAGAGCTTATCTCCTAGAACCCCCTCAACACTTATATGGCGAAACGTAAAGAGGTTCAGGGGTTCATTTAATCCAGAGTCTAAGACTACCACGGATTCCCCCTGGCTATCAGAGTTCGCAGATAGACTTGCCCCTCCAACTGTCCCCGAAGCATCCTGCTTGTTACTTCCCCCGTTGCTATGCACCTCCAGCGACTTGGATAAGCCTTTCTCATTCTCAGAGCTTAGTGTAGTGCTTAATGGACTAAGGAATACTACACCTGGAGAGGATGGCATACCATATTGTTTCTTGACCAAGTTAAATACATCATCACAGGAATATCTACTTGGTATCCTAAACCATGCCTTTGACACGGGGGAGATCCCAGGAGACTGGAAGACCCAAGTAATTATTCCAATCCTAAAACCGTCTAAAAACCCAGACGAGGCTAGCTCATATCGGCCGATTGCTCTTTCTGCAACAATGGGAAAGATACTGGAGCACCTGGTTAAAAATAGACTGGAATGGTTTGCAGAAAATAAGGGCATTCTAGCTGACACTCAATTTGGTTTCCGAAAGGGCCGTAGTACAATGGACAGTTTAAACATTTTAGCAACTGATATCCGACTTACCTTTTCAAAAAACGAATATCTGCTAGGATGTTTTCTAGATATCTCTGCGGCTTACGACAATGTCCTTCTTCCGGTGCTCAGGGCAAAAATGCTACATCTGAGCATTCCCGCGAAGATTGTACATATTGTCACCAAGTTGTTTATGGGTAGGTCAATTAAAATTAGGAATGGTAATTCTTATCATCCACCTCGGACTTTGTGGCGGGGTCTCCCGCAAGGATCTGTACTCAGCCCTCTGCTTTACTTACAGTATCTACACCTACGACTTGGAGCAATCTGTCTTATCCTTCTGTAATATCTTGCAGTATGCTGATGATCTGGTCTTATACACCTCAGCAAAGTCAATAGATAAAGCCGCTGCTAGTTTGAACACAGCTCTGGGTTACCTCAAAGATTGGCTTGATGAACATGGTCTTACTCTATCGCCAACAAAGAGTTGTGTAGTCACGTTCAGTCGCAGAAGAATCATGCCTGCTGCAGATGTCCGTTATGGCGGTGTTATGATTCCAAATAAGGAGTCAGTAAAATTCCTAGGTGTCATTTTAGATCACAAAATGTCTGGCATTTCACATCACAAGTACTTATATAATAGGTAAGTGTGAAAAAAATATCAATATTCTGCGAGCATTGTCAGGTGTTTGGTGGGGCTCACATCCATATTGTCAGAAGCTACTCTACAATGCCATCATACGCAGTCATATAGACTATGGGTCATTTTTAATGGAACCTTGCAATAAGGATGGACTAGGTAAATTAGATCTCATACAAGCTAAATGTTTGAGGATCATGCTCGGAGCTATGCGTTCTTCTCCCAAGAACGCCATGCAGGTGGAAGGTGTTGAGCCTCCTTTGTCTCTCCGCAGACAATATCTTGCCGATAGATTTTTAATCAAAGCCAGTTCTTACTACAACCATTTGCTGCTTCCACGTTTGCGGTCACTTGCACTGGAACTCACTGAAAACCAATATTGGACACATAAAACTTCTCCTAAAATAATGATATCTTTTTCAAAATTAATTAATATTTACCCAAGTTTATATACATCCGGCACTAATCCTTTATTTGAAGCGGCATTTGAAACCCTAATATATACCCCTAAAGTTATATTAGACATAGGAATTTTCAAAAATGATCCTGCAGCAAACAACAAATTTAATAAATTTTTAGATAAATGGCAAGATTATTTACCGGTTTATACTGACGCTTCAAAGGTAGATCCTGCAAGATGTGTGGGAGCAGCAGTGTGGATTCCTCGGTACAATATTGTCCTCTCATTTAGGTGTCCTCCTCAAGCGTCGATTTTCACAGGTGAAGCAGTTGCTATTCTTGAAGCTTCCAAATATGCAGAGACCCATAGTATTAAAAAAACTATTATCTTCTCTGATAGTAGAAGCTGCCTACAGGCTATTGTAGGCAACCAATTCAAACTTAGAGCCAAATTTCCTTTGATTTTAGAAATCAAAGCTGTACTGCGTAGGTGTGAATTAAGGGGCCTAAATATTGTTCTCGGATGGGTTCCAAGCCACTGTGGTATTAGCGGCAATGAGATGGCTGATACATGGGCAAAACGAGCTATTGACATTGGATTAATAAAAGAGGATATTTACAGTACAGACCTTCTGAGTGGTTCACTGTCGGATCTATTTAATACATGGCAGGAGCAATGGGATACCTCGAGATTAGTGACAGGTAGACATTATGGCTGTATACAACCTCGTATATCTCGAAAACCGTGGTTCTATCGATTCCGTACGTCTCCGAAATGGGTAATATCCACCATCTGTCGTTTACGTTTGGGCAAAGTATGTACTCCGTTATTTCTGGCTATGATAGGTGTTCGTGCGAACTCATTGTGTGATTGTGGGCTTGATGAGGGCAACTTGGACCACATTTTCTTTGCATGCTCAAAGTGTAGCTACTCACTGTACGATGTATTGCCCGATAATGTTCCACGACCTATATGCTTCAGCTCGCTACTTTGTTACATGGATCCTATTCTAACTTCTATCCTAATTAAATATTTACAAGCAAATAACATTAAACTATAAATAAAGTAATATCTTTTCAGACCTAATTATATATCTTTAATTTTATACATACTCTACATTATACATTTATATGGTTTTCTTCTCTCTCACTTCCTTCATGTTGGCACTATTAACGTTCTGTCATCCGCTTCCCGCTTATTTGCTAACAATTGTATACGTCATGTGTTCGTTTGTGATGTCCATAACAATTATTTGTTTTTTAGGTTCTCCCTACCACATCCTTCCACAAGCTCAAAATATTACCGAACATTCTCCTCTCGTGTGAAAGTCAACACCGACATTGGCGAATTCACCCTGTGCAAATTGGCAGGGAGTAAAAGCCAGAAGAAGAGGAAAAAAAAAATGACAAAATGTCAGTTGACAGTTCGTATCTTCTGCGTGTGAATGTAGTTATGTGTCAAACCGTAAACTGTGACGTCACACAATTTTCAAAGAGCGTTTTGGGCGCGAAAGCATCTGTCAAAATATATTTTGTTAATTTAACATATTTAAAGTCGTTTTTAGTATGAAAGTTGAATTTTAGAGCAACTTTTAGTTTATATAGAACGTAATACAAGCGTTTCAAATTGGAAACAACCCTATTCTCTTTGTCTACACTTAATTGTAGATTCCCTATTTCACCCTAGTTCAGGCCGTTCAGGAGTTCCCTAACTTTTTTGCGACTCTCTTGTAAACGAAGAATACCGCGTAGCTTCTGAATGTAGAGCAAATATAGAGCCAGTGAAGTATGACAATAATATGACAGAATGAGGCGGATTGCAGTCTGGGATATCAAAATAGCCCGATTAGTATGAATGAATGAATGTATGAATGAATGAATGAATGAATGAATGAATTGTTTATTGCATATCACAAACCAGTTATAAAGGTGGTACATATTATGTGGTTAGTTTTAGTGACGTACTGTAAGGACACAGGACACAGTAAAATAAAGGGTATACTCACAGAAACGAAAAGGTCCATATCGAAATAAAACATATTGAAGGCTGTGATCTTCAGTGGGACCTGAAAAAGTGCAATGTATATTTAAAAAGAGTAAAAAATTCAAGAAAAATGGGAGAAAGAAGAGCTAGAGGTAGATCTGTTACAGTGAGACGACAATAATTACGTATATTGCTTTCTCATTCTGGTGGATAGCTGCCTTAGGGCCTCTACTCATCTTGCAAAAAGTGCCATGATATTTTTGATACATTGCGGCTTTATACTTTATTCGTTGAATTTATACTTTTCACCTCAGCAGTTCGAACCAGCCTACTTTCGTCACTTCGGGGAGTGACGAAAGTGCGACTTTCCTCACTCCAGGGAGTGAGACAAGCTTTCGTCATAATGATGATGCCTTTCATTCATGAATGTAAATAAATGTGGGTAACTTAACTTGATGTTGAATTTATTTAATCTTTAATATGTTCTCACTACTGAGGTGAAAAGTTGTATGTGTCACACGAGAGCAAAGTTATTTTACATCTCGTGTTTTTGAGTCTCTCGCTACGCTCACGATTCTAACTTAGAATGTTTTGATTACTCAGGACTCAAAATCAACACTCGCAAGAAAAACTAACTTTCCTCTCTTGTTGCACAAATTACTATTGTCGGCAAACAAGTGAAACGGTAAATCGGTGAAACAAGTTTGTTAGTAGAAAAAGGCGCGAATTTTAGATTTTATATGGGACACCCTTTGCGCCAAATTTTTTTAAATTTGCCGCTTTTTTCTACTGACGGAAATTGCTTGACAGACGATATTTAAAATAGCATGCGATTTGTTGCAAGGTTTGTAGAAGCCTTAAGATGAAGGTGGACGACCGCCCCGAAACCGCCTTTCCTCACAAATGGTGTCCCCATTTTCCTCTCTGGATATTAAAAAATGAGGACCGCTACTCCATACAAAGTATCGCCCCCTTTCCTCTTAACGCACTTGCAGAAATGTAAACTACAGTACCATTCTTAAACCAAACTGACGACCGTGGTCATACTATCTCTTTCACTCTAGCTACGACCATGCAAGTGCGATCGAGAAGTTTTACGTTTACTTTACCTGTGCTCGTGCAATCATGAAGGCGACCATCTTGCGCGCTCGCTCGTCGTTCACGTGCTCCCAACCGCAGCAGTATAGATGTGTGGCGACATCTAGTGCCTGAATGGAGAAATATTACATTAAAATTAAAATTCATAAGGCCGCATTATATTCAGTGCGTAGAATAGGCAAAAAAACAACAGACTATAAAAATATTCTTAAACCTCTGCGTTAAACTAACCATAGAGATGTCGATTCTTAATTCTAGAACACCGTGTTAAATGAGCTAGAGGAGCACACCCACTAAAGAGGGCTAACGCGGTTAATTTCGCCGCTAGGGGCGCTAGTGTAGACTGTAGACGGAGTTCTTTCAGAATGTCAAATGCATAGTATTTTTGGGTACTTTTTTTATCGCGATTTTTCACTCCCAATTCATAATTGTGGAAAATCTTTTTTCTATCTTTGGTAATTCATGGTAAACATTCGATATAGTTCAAATTTTTCAATATAATCAAATGTTAGTGGTTTAAAAAAGTCCCAACCAAAATGTATGCAAAATAAACAGGTTTAAAAGCGGCAAATTAAGACGTTAAAATACTTTTTGTGTATATCAGAACGTATTGTCTGCCAAGCCATTTCCGTCAGTAGAAAAAAAAACAAAATTAAAAAAATGTAGGCGCGAAGAGTTATCATGCCATAGAAAATTTTTATTTATTATTTATTTATTTATTTAATCATTATTGCACAGTACATGAAGGTTCAAATGTCGGACTTAATGCCTTAAGGCATTCTCTACCAGTCAACCACTGGATAAAACCAGAAAGATTAAGTAGGTGGTAGTAATTTCGCTCCTTTTTCTACTGACAAAGTTGTGTGATAGGCTATTTTTTTTTACCCACGACAGAACGGAGACGGTATATGCGTTTGGGGTGAGAGGATGTTTGTGCAAACCAATGTTGCCATTTTTCTTAAAAACTACTAGTCCGCTTATGATGCGGTTTTCAGTGATCGGTTCGGGTTTGATTGTTGCATGTTCTTAGATAGATGTTACGGTGACAACTCACCAGAGGGCGCTACAGTAAACATTTATTTTTGCATCCTTTTTCAACTAGGTTTTAACCATCGTGGGTTTTTCAAAATCTTTAATTTTGTTTTTGTTATAATATGCTTAGATGCAGAATTTTGAGAGCTGTTTCTCTGGATCACCATCTAAAGTGGCGCCAACTGGTGAGCACACAAACGGTAGCCCTCATTGAGTTTTAAATTTGGAATTGAATTTTCGAAGTCTTTGCTGACCCGATATCGATATGGCCTTACTCGCTTGGTACAAACAGATTGAAACTATTCATAAGTACTTATTGCTAGGCTTTTTTTTTAATAAATATGTAATATTTTGAATCTTGAATCATTTATTTAACTTTGAACTTACACTAATTATAAAAAACTATATTAATTATAATTCCACCTACGGTAACTTGTAACTTGGCCGCATATCGGCATGGCAGATAGATGTGCGCGATGGTGCCTAAAATGAATATTATGTATTTGGGATCAATTCCATACCCCTGCAAAATTAAATCATTAAACATAATTTATTTATAAAGGTAAAGATAGTTTATTATAAAGATAGTAAATGGAGTATCATTTATTTATAAAGATAGGGGATAAAGACGACCGGTTTGGCCTAGTGGGTAGTGAGTTAGTGACCCTGCCTACGAAGCTGATGGTCCCGGGTTCAAATCCTGGTAAGGGCATTTATTCGTGTGATGAGCATGGATATTTGTTCCTGAGTCATGGGTGTTTTCTATGTATTTAAGTAATTATAAATATTTATATATTATATATATCGTTGTCTAGGTACCCTCAACACAAGCCTTATTGAGCTTACTGTGGGACTTAGTCAATTTGTGTAATAATGTCCTATAATATTTATTTATTTATTTATAAAGATTATTTTCCAAGTAAGCATATGTTAAAAATCATGGAACATTCAAGAGAAAAATTTGATTATTTTTTATATTTCACCGACATCTGTAAAATTCCTACCGCTTTATGCTTTAAAAGTTGAATGTCCAATTCATCCTTTATGTGTTCTATGTATTTAATGAAAGCTACTGCAATTGGTTTTAATATTATTAACCAATTAAAACTATGGCTTTTTGCTCCAGTCATGGGATGTATGGCGTCATTAATTTTCAAACTAACAAATATCAATGAAACGTTAAACTTAAGCAGCTCTGTGGCTCTTGTTTATGGTAAAATGTTGCCAGCGTTTAAAAACTGATGGTAAATACAAGTATTAAGTTTACAGGATATGTCTATACCATCCCATTACTGGTGCCTATTCCATTATAGAGGTGTTTACTACATCACAATGCGCTTATGAACGTCTAATAATAATAAAGCTTCGACGACTCTAACCCTACACCCCTGACCCGATACATGATTAACCCCAACTTATCAGTAGAAAAAGGCGGCAATTTGAAAAACGTAGGCGCAAACGGTTGATCTCCCATATAAATTTTGAATTTAGCGCCTTTTTCTACTGACAAGTTGTTGCTTTGTGGCTTACCGTGGGACTTAGTCAATTTTGATCATCGCGCCTTTTTCTACTGACAAGTTGGGGCTGACAAGGTATATTTAAACTTCATTGCACGGTAAAATAGCAAACGTACAGGCACAAAAGGCACAGGCCGCGTAGCCAACGTGCATATCGTTCACGCTCCGTGGCGAACGAAACGCAACTGTCACAGTCGCACTAATATGGAAGAGTGATAGAGAGAGATAGCTACGATACGCTACGGAGAGTGAAAGATTGTAACGTTGGCTACGCGGCCAGGACATTCTCTACCAGTCATCCTTTAGGCCAAACAGAAGTATAGTTATTGGGGCGACACTCCTCGTTTCGGGCATTCCCGGCTCCGTTCGGCTCAGGTTTGCTCCGAATAATTATTAGGGTTGACACAACTTGACGTCCCTTTGCTTCACTTGCTTGCACAACCACAGATAAGATAATGACTTGTATCAAATTATTGTATGATTTAGAATTTAAGACAAAATTAACGAGATGGCTTCAGGAACATTGTTTCTACTCTGTTAAGGAGTATCTGGACTTGTAAATAATTTTAATGCTGTCGATACTTATTCCTAAAATTTGCATGCCAAATGGCTGAATATTGTTACTCACTATTTATAAGGACACCTTTGTACGTACATATTCTTGCGAATAAATTATTCTATTCTATTCTATTCTTGAATATTGACAACCCTAAATAGCCGAAAGGGATAGTGACATACATTAGAACAGGACAGCATGATCCGTCTCTGAATCACAGAATAAATAATAGTACTATCGTACAGAAATGATACTTCCTACAAAACCGAAGTTTGACAGCGATTCAGGGACGAATTATGCTGTCCCTTTCTAATGTATTGCACTATCCCCTTCGGCCATTCAGGGTTGTCAAAAATCTAGTCATTATCTTATATGTGGTCGTGCACGTATAGGGACGTCAAGTTGTGCCAACCCTAATAATTGCCGAACGGAGCCGGGAAAAGCCGAAAGGAGGAGTGTCGCCCCACTGCCTGAATCGCTGTTAAACTTCGGTTTTGTGTGATTTCTGTACGGTAGCACTTTTATTTAACTATTCTGTGGTATAGTTGGTGCGGGATATGTATAGAACACTAATAATAGTAACTAGATTTAGAATAAAGATTGTGGAGTTTTATCATTGAACCGTCGATTATAAAATATATCCCTTACCTCAATAATTTGGTACATGCAGTTGCATATCTGACACATTGTTGCTATGACGATTAAACCAAGCCAAAAGTTGAATGTTTCTTGTATTAGTTCCACCATACTGTACACAAATAAAATAATATATCCTGAAAACTAAACACTTAAAAGAGTGTTAATATTTTTCCTTTTTTATGCCACACTACAATCTACAAATTGTATAGGGACCGTGCGCGTTGGAGGGTCTGCCATCTTGTGGCCTGAATCAGAACCATAAACATGTACATTTACACGTCACGTGTTTTCTTGTGCATAGTAGGTTCTGCCATCTTGTGGGCTACATCGGAACAATAAACATCACATTTACGCCTCGCGCCAAAAATATGACGGCTCCTGTGCTGCCTCCTACAGTTCATGCACGCTCCCTATATGCAGATGTCACTCACAACAAAGAGAATTAAAACGACCAAGAGTGAGAGACGATTTTCCGCTAATATTATAACCAGAGTAACCAGAACTCTATTTTCAATTCCTACGTTTACTCTGATTATAATATTAGTTGAAAATCGTTGAGCATTAGACTTTTTGTTTGCCGCGACATCTATTGTCGAGTAGCAGTACTGAGAGTTCCGCTACTTGACGCTAAATGTAGACTACGAAAATAATAGTATTTTTGGTAACAAAACCGTTGTATGGAGTGAACACTATGGTACGCGATTTAGGAGTACTGTTTGACTCAGATATCACGTTTCGCGAACATGTACAGACCGTGGCTAAAACTGCGTATAAAAGACTGGGTTTCGTTCTGCGTAATTCGGCGCCTCTGACTGTGGAAGCCACATGCGTGTTGTATGCGGCACTCGTACGCAGCATACTCGAAACGAATGCAGTGGTGTGGAGTCCGCATGAAAGTAAATATATACTTATGTTGGAGCAAGTTCAGAAGTCATATCTCAGGGCGTTATACAAAAAGATACACGCCTATTATCCGTACATGTACCCTACTCTATTTCTGCAGGGACATCTAGGGTACGACTCGCTCCAGTTACGTAGGTTGCTCTCTTTAGCAAAATTCTCAATCGGTGTGATTAGAAACACAATTGATAGCGTAGCCCTTGTCGAGGCCTTCATGCGATTATTTGTTCCTAACCAGTACACTCGCGCGCGGCGTCACCCGCTGTTAGCGGAACGCGTCGCTCGCACGCGGGCGCACGCCCAGGCGCCGGTCGCGCGCGCGCACGCTCTACTCAACTCCGTGCTTGAGGCACACCCGGAGTGTGACTTGTTTGTGAGTGCAATCGGACGACTGATGACTGAGTGTAAGAGAGTGATAGAGCGAGAGATGCCTGTAAGTAGTATTATATAATGTGATTATGTAGATACTTTTGTACTCAATTACTGTCTCCCAATTTGTGCCGCTGTGGCTTTAGCTGTTAAGGTGCAATTGTAAACTGATTAAATAAATAAACAAACAAATAAACAAATAAACACTCTTGGTCTTCTTAATTCTCTTTGCCAACGTGGGACTCGAATCCACATTTTTGGATTACCGGGCCAACGCGTGCGGAATTGGTAACGCGTGTTTTGTATCGTATAGTATAGTACATAACATATGGCAGAACATATTAAAGTATATTGCTTTCAAACAAGCCTTACCTAAAAAAGTCATTCTGCTCCGATATTACTTCCTTCATCCTTCTCTGCCGACTATCTCTATCCTCCTCTAACATAGCATCCTCCATTATTTTACAAGCCAACTCCAACTTCATACAAGCATGGTTAATAGTTACACCGAAAAACGCATCAAATCCTATAAAACTGATAATATACCACAGCGAACAGTACGCCATATAGCCAAACATTATTTCAAAATATGGGGATGCAAATCTGTCTTCTGGGGGTGAAAATGGTTTTTCTAGATCATGGATCATGTATTTGACGGGTTCCTCTTTGAAGACGAAATTGTAGAAGTTGAGTACGACAGCGGTGAGTGGAAACGTGAGGACGGTAACGGCGACTGTTATGGCCCAGCATTTTTCGCTATAATAAAGAAAACTATTTTAGGATTCTGTCCGTGACTGAATTAGAAAGAAATTTATATGACACTGATAATATTTGACGACCGGTCTGGCCTCGTGGGTAGTGACCCTGCCTATGAAGCCGATGGTCCCGGGTTCAAATCCTGGTAAGGTCATTTATTCGTGTGATGAGCATGGATATTTGTTCCTGAGTCATGGGTTTTTTCTATGTATTTAAGTATTTATAAATATTTATATATTATATATATCGTCGTCTAAGTACCCTCAACACAAGCCTTATTGAGCTTACTGTGGGACTTAGTGAATTTGTGTATTAATAATGTCCTATAATATTATTAATATTAAAATATAAAAAAAGGAAATTCTGCATTTGTGTGGACAGGGTGTCATATGAATATGAACTATGGATTACTATGGATCTCCAAGAAAAACGCAAGAGCGAGATAGACGGAGGAGCCCAAACTTAAACGTTGACAAACATGTAAAGTATAGGTACACTTTATCATATAGGTACAATATAAATAGAACATCGGTTTTTTTTAACATCTTTACAGCGACATCAGAAGTAAAACGAGCGATGTTACGTTCGCATTTCAATGTTTGCAACGGGACACACTGGGGCGTGTGTCTTGCAAGTTGGCCGTGTCGGAGTCCAGAATTTTTGGAAATTAAAACCCGACCAGAAATATATGATCATTGTCAAGAGGGCGCTGTTATTCTCATGTATAGGGTGACAGTTCAATTTTGTATGAAAAAAAATAGTCCCAATGAAATTCCGCAATATGGCGCGTGATCATATATTACTGGTCAGGCTTTATTTATCGATCAATTTCTGTTAATAAGCTGTAACTTTTAAAACTGCTTACTTATTAGAGTTATTAAGGTTTTGAGCCTGAAAGCTATTATTTACCTGTAGTATTGTGTGTTCTGTATGTGACGACGAGCGATTTCTTTATGCGATTCGGAAAGTATATTATACCGTGCGTGATCTGCATCTATCTTTCTGATGATACGCCACGCCTCATCCCGTGTGTAATAGAATAGCATCATCTGTGAAAAACAGTTTTAAGGGGCGTGAAACTTTAGAGCCATCCCACACTAGCGTCTTTTAAGCGTCGGCGTCTAGCGCTATGGAATGACGATCTGACGAATGCTCGACTCCAAAGTCTGGAGCATCGTCGCAAGGTTGCCAGCCTAACGATCTTTTACAGGATACATTTCGGAGAGTGTGCCGAGGAACTGCACAACCTTATTCCTCCGTCCCCATTTGACCATCGGACTACCAGACAATCGGCACTCCGGCATCGCTTCATGGTAGGTATTCCACAAATACGCACGAAGCGTTTTGCTTCAACATTTCTTATGCGAACTGCCAAGGAGTGCAATGCCCTGCCCGAGTCTGTGTTTCCGCATGAGTACAATCTGGGTCCTTCAAGACTAGGGTAAATAGGTATCTCATAGGTAAGCGTGCTCCACCGTAGACCGCATCATCACTTACCATCAGGTGAGATCGTGGTCAAACGCCTGCCTATCGTTATATATAAAAAAAAAAAAAAACTAAAATAGGGACTGCTAGACACAAGGCCTTTTTGTTGAGTTGAAAGATTAATGGTGTTTGCTTTTTGAGACAGATTCTTGACTTAAGTTAGCAAGAGGCTAGCCTCTTTTAGCGTGTGATACCCAAAATTCGTCGTATTACCTTAAAAATCGCTGCAAGACATGGCCCCAACACGGTGATATGTCTGACGATGTTGATGATGTCCCCTCGCTGCCAGCTATGCCATACGTCAAGAAGAGCGATGAGAGCCGCCGGTGAAATTGATATCAGTACTAGAGCTGCGGAAAATTAAATGCCAAATTAAAGCTTGTTGTCTACTTCGTACCGACTGATATGTCGCATCCTGGTCATAATTACGGATCGTCAATTGACTCAAATGGTCATGAGTCCGTACTCATGACTCGTCGGAAGTTGCTGCGGAGCGTAAGCGCCATCTGTGGCGCTCTAGGAGAAGGGGGCACTAGACTAGCGAGAGCACAGGGCTATAACCGCGAAAATCGAAGTTCGTCAATTGCGGGCATTTTTCTATGTCACTCTAATTACGTCTTAATCGGATTAAAAGAGAAAAATCCCCGCAAGTCGCGAATTTCGGTTTTCGCGGTAGGCACCCAGAACTAGATGACAAGCGTTAGCGTTTGATAGGTCTGTGATGTGATGCATCCACCGTGTGCGTGGCGCCAGTGTAGAAATGCCTTTAACTCTTACAAACTTAAGGCCAATCCAGACGGGAACAATTGTTCGCCAATCTGATTAAATTGCCTGTTCAAATCAGGTCGTTCCACATGAACCGGAACTCTATTTTCAACTCCTACGCTTACTCTGGTTAAAATATTAGCTGAAAATCGTTGAGCATTAGACTTTTTGTTTACCGCGACATCTATTGTCGAGTAGCAGTACTGAGAGTTCCGCTACTTGACGCTAGATGTAGATTACGAAAATAATAGTATTTTTAGTAACAAAACCGTTGTATGGAGTGAGCACTCTTGGTCTTCTTAATTCTCTTTGGCTATGCTTACTTATTTCTCGTTTTTATACCACGACGGTGGCAAACAAGCATACGGCCCGCCTGATGGTAAGCAGTCACCGCAGCCTATAGACTCCTGCCACTCCAGAGGTGTTACATGCGCGTTGCCGACCCTTTAAAAACCTGTAAACTCCTTTTTTGGAGAACCCCATACTGTAGACCCTCGGGAAAACTTCGGAAGGGAGCTCATTCCACAGCCGGAGCGTCCGTGGGAGGAAATTCCTCTTGAACCGCACAGTACGCGACCATTTAGGTTCTAAGGTGTGAGGATGAACACCCTGCCGACGGCGAGCGGTGCGGTGATAGAAATAAGTGGCCGTTGGCATCATGTCAAACAATTCCTCAGAGCACAGCCCATTGTACAAGCGGTATAACACACACAAGGAGGCAGTCTCTCCTTAGACTTAAGGTTCAATACCGCTTGTGAGTTTGGGATCGTCAACGATTCGCACAGCGTGCCTTTGGACTGAGTCAAAGGGTCCAAGCTGGCAATGCAGGTGCTCCTGCCCAAAGGTGTCTATGAATAAGTACTTCATAAGTAGTAAAAAGTAGAAAGCTTTACCAATTCCAAGTAGCCTGCACACGGCGGTCTCCGGGGTGGGGTACAGCATACCCACTATCATGTTAAACGTGATAATTTTGTACGTTTCGCGAAACGGCTTGAATTCCACGTCTTCGAATACTGGAGCTGTAAGTATGTAATCATTATTAGTACATTTATGTGATTTACGAATATTATGCTAGTATCTGCACTTATATCCCTAGCTTATATTATAGATAAACCTAATTCACTAGCCCTAACTGGCATCCTAAATAGGATCCTTAAAATAATGATTCCAGTTAGAGCGGGCTCTTATTAAAAGCAGTTACACCTTTACGATTTAAGGCTTCAATCGCACGAGAAAGTCGGACTCGCCCATCGAGGGTTTCGTACTTTTTAGTATCATCATCATCTGTGAAAATTTCAACTGTCTAGCTATCACGGTTCATGAGATACAGCCTGGTGACAGACGGACGGACAGCGGAGTCTTAGTAATAGGGTCCCGTTTTACCCTTTGGGTACGGAACCCTAAAAAGCGTTGGGTTAAAAGTGTTAAAACGTGACGTTAGAAGTTCCGTACGCTAAATTCAATTTAACGGCTCGATAAAAAAAACGCCACCGCCATCGTGTGATATACATACATGGGTATCCATTTGTATCATTTAAACGCTTTTTTAATGCGTGTTTTAAAAGCTTTTAGTGAAAATGAGGCCAAAGATTCTTAATTATATAAAAGGTGACATGTAAAATTGTAATTTTATTAATAAATGATTGAATTGATGTGTTAAGCGCTTTACGTATGGAGTGTGGAGTTAAAAGGAGTGAAAAATATTATGGTAGAACTGTTGCAAAAGTGTCCAGCTGTCAGCTATAATAATAATAAATAAAATAATTATGTTTATATGTATTTTGTATTATTTTGTAAGTGTTTTTATATTTTACTTTTATATTCATATTATAAATGACCTAGCCTAAGATCAAAAATAAATAAAGGGAATAATTAAATAATAACATTATTACACAAATTGACTAAGTCCCACAGTCAGCTCAATATTCTCAATAAGGCTTGTGTTGAGGGTACTTAGACAAAGATATATAATATATAAATACTTAAATACATAGAAAACACCCATGACTCAGAAATAAAGTATCATGCTCATCACACAAATAGGTAAATACCCTTGCCAGGATTTGAACCCGGGACCATCAGCTTCGTAGGCAGGGTCACTTCCCACTAGGCCAAACCGGTCGTCAAAAATAATAATAATAGTTCCAAATCTCTCCAAAGTAGCGCTAGAGTAGCTAGGGACCTAAGCGTTATTGACCGAGTGAAGGGCGCTGTCTATGATTTGTTTTTTTTTTCAAGTATTCTAGGTATCCTAGCGCACCTAATTTAAGGTTTTTTGATGACACTTTTTGGTACATGGAGATACCATTCCTTACCTCCTCCTTCCTTTACTTACACACCGTGTTTTTATTGATTTCCTTTAACTCCGGGGTATGGGTAAGTACGTTTAAGGAAACTAAATGGCATAGTTTATTTTTTTTTTCTTAAAAAGTAATTAAATGCTGCATATAGCGTTGTGATAATACGGGCATTCTATTGAATTAAACCAAACAATTGAAAACTATGACATCAATGTCATTTCGAACATCAATCGTCCGAGATAGTATTTACGTTTAGTAGCAAATGTACACGCTCGTACTAAACACTTATTAATATGCAAACAGGTCCTAAGGTGCTTAGCTATTATGCTGAGTCAGCGCCTTTTCTGTGCCACGACACATGGCGTATTAATTAACTAAAAAATGTTTTTATTAAATTAAGTTTGCATGTTATTATTTTACACTTTTCTTTTTTGTTTGTTTTGATGCTAATGCCATGTATGTTGTGGGTATGAATAAAGAATGTATCTATCTATCTATCTATCTAAGGTAAGTGTATGTACGCTTGTAAGGACCTTATAAGATAAAAATAAATTATTGATTATCTCCGAAATGGAGTTAATATAATAAGAATACCGGTGTCTTTAAGAAAGTTACTTAATTTAAGCTTAAGAAATCACCCTTGAAACTAACGGAAATAAAAAAACACAGTGTATATAGCTTTACGGCTTTAGTGACGCACGATATACGGGGCTGGCGGGACTCTGCGCTCTGCGAATGTGGTGAAGAGGTTCAAACCATCGAGCATATTATACAGCGCTGCCCTTTGCACTCTTTTCCAGGCCCCCCGAAAGATCTGTTTAAATTAACACCAGACGCAATCTCGTGGCTTGAGACCCTGAATGTAGATTTATAATTATTTTATTTAGCTATATATTTTTGAAATGTTTATGTTTATACGCCATACGATTAAATAAATAAATAAATAAATTCTTACATCGAAATGTCCAAAATCTTCTCGCTAGTTTGTCCAGAAGATAGGAGCGGGACGATTTTTCCTAAGACGGAATATCCTAGTATGGGGGTTGAAGTTGTCAGCCAAACGCCAATGAAAAAACCTGTTGAATAAAAAAAAAAAGTTAAAAAATAATACTTACCCAATACAGCTGAACTATCACTTGTCCTAAACGTCTTCGTTGCATCCATTTTTATTTCCGATTGAGTTTCATGACACAATTGTACGAAGGTACGACAAATCTTATGAAGTAGGGTTGTGCATTAATAAACATCGCCTTCGGCAATAGGGTTGTTTCCATCTACAAATCTTAGGGCAGAATTGTATCCCAATAAATTCTTTTGGATTACAAGAACATGTTAAACTACTTTTAGGGGACCTGTAATGACCATATTTTTGTAAATATTGAATTTAAAATATCTTTTGGCACACGTCACGTGACCGAACTCGAAACGTCTTTGAAGATTCTGATGACGTCACAACTCTCGGATTGACACTGTTGACAGTTAGTCGATAAACAACAACTGACAAATGTCAGTTGACAGTTCTATCTTCTACGTGTGTATGTAGTTATGTGTCAAACCGTAAACTGGGACGTCACACAATTTTCAAAGAGCGTTTTGGGCGCGAAAGCATCTGTCAAAATATATTTTGTTAATTTAACATATTTAAAGCCGTTTTTAGTATAAAAGTTGAATTTTAGGGCAACTTTTAGTTAATATAGAACGTAATACTAGCGTTTAAAAAAATTGAAAACAACCCTATTCTTGTTTAGGTACTAGCTTTTGTTCGCGACTTTATTTCCTTCCCATTTTACCTCTAGGTACACGATTATTTCAGAAATAATCCGGACAGATACAGTGACGTAGCCTTGGCGGGGCCCCGTATAAGAAATTCTTTGGGGGCCCTTAGGAAGGGTAAAGATTTCTCACAAATACGCACATTGGGGGCCCCCGTGGCCCGAGGCACCCGTATAATTGATACGGCAGATACGGCGGTAGCTACGCCTCTGGACAGATACGACCCAAAACAACACAAGATTTGACCCACAGTAACTAACAGGGCGAGTTAAATAAAAACTTGTAAAAAGTAACAGACAGAAAAAGTTACTTTCGTTAGAAGCACGTATTAATTTGACGATGATAGGAGGCATTACAATTGTGTCATTCACGAAGACGCACGCCTTGACTCATAATGTTATGTAATTAAAGATTAGATTTGACAAATGTGCGCGTCATTGTGGATGCCACGAACTTTACCAGCTGCATATGACACGGCGATGAAAAGGTTACTTATAATTTGTAAGATTGAAGAGGGTTAAGGGATATATCAAAATGTCAAGCTTACATGTCAGGAATGCGTGAAATAACACATGTTGACAATTACTAGAATCTATTTAAGAGGAAAAGGGATTATCGCTTCTGCATACAAACGTAGTACCCATTTTCCTCTATATATCAACATAATATGCTTTACTATTATTTTGGACCCGGGTATGTCCTTAACAGGGCCGGATTTAGGGGAGGGCAACCGGGGCTACTGCCCCGGGCCTCCACAAAAGAGGGGCCCCCACAATAGAGAATTCGGAAAATTTACCATTTTATTTGGAAAAAATTTGGGGCCAGGGGGCCTCCACTCCTTTATTGCCCGAGGCCTCCAGACCTCTAAATCCGGCATTGGTCCTTAAACTACGTCCAAAAGAGAGGTATGGGCATTGTGAATGTCATCTCGCTTTGTATGGTAGGGCACAGCACAGCGGATGTCATTCCAGATCTAGAGCAGAGCCCAACTGGGGAAGTATCTCCACCTTACAGAAAACCGCAGCCAAATAACACTAGACCCTACTCATAGTGCTGGTTTCCTGCCAGTAAGGTTGCCAGAGCTCAAAGAGGGTGCGGAGTGTTAGAGTCGGCAACGCGCATGTAACTCCTGTGGAGTTGCAGGCATCCATAGGCTACGGTAACCGCTTACCACCAGGCAGGCCGTATGCTTGTTTGCCACCGATGTAATATAAAAAAAAATAGTTTATTAATCGGGCATATGTCCATTCGTTTAACTTTATTTCGATTCCTTGATTATTATAAAAGTTAGTAGCGAAAAACAAATTTTTATATATACATTATGATGCAGATTAATATCGAGAGAGGAAAATGAGGACTACGTTTGTATGGAGAAGTGGTCGTCCCTTTTTCTCTTAAGCTTTGTACCAATTTAGCTAGCGGCAGGCAGTGTGTATAAGTGTTGTAAGTGCCACCACATGGTCAAACTCCTGTGAAATATGTATGTCGTCTATAGTGGCACCACTACACTTCGTCTGGGAAATCGTCACATTTACGTGCGAAGTTACAAGTGCGACAGAGAGGCAACACGTCAAACGTGGTTCGCGGTAGGCCCTCTGCTTAGTCGGATCACTTTCTGCTACTATAGTATGGGTACGCTGACAGATGTCATCTCAGTGCAATTTTGAAAGATTTTGTGTTTTAAGGTTATACATTTCGTGGAGATGTCATCGATTCTGTGCGTATTCAAAAATACTTTATTCTTTATTGTATTGCTGTAGAGTATGTTTAGTTTGTCTTTGACTTTTATGTTTTTGTGTCTATGATGAAACAGATGAATAAATCATTCTTAGACCAAACTAGATATGGTTGTTGCTTATTTTAAATACTAATATTACATGGCGCAGTCGGTAGGATGGCTACAGGATTGCAATTGCAGTCATGCTCATTATACATAAGGTGTTACAATTTGAAGAAGAAGAGAATAGGTACATGACACCCTGTAAGGGCACTCAATATTTCTTAAGTCTAGGTATTTAATACTTATGGCAACGAAATCTATATTTATAACGTTATATTTTATCGAGGTTTATGCAATACTAAGGTTACTTCTCAGGAATGCTCTGACGTTCATATTTTTTTAATTAGAACTAAAGATAAAAAAATAAATTTTTCGAACAAAAGTTATTTGCAATAATCGACAACAAAAAGAAACACTGTGTTAATCTTTGGCAGTGTTTTTGACAATTTGTTCGAAATATTTGATAATTATGACATTTTTCAAAAGTCAGAAGTATATTAGGTAGTGTCATAAATAAAAAAGATAATCAAAAAGGTCGAAGAAGGTTCCACACTATTCTTTGAGGATATTACCATAGGAGCTACTAACACATACAGGCTGCTCCAAAGTAAAAAATGGTAATTTGTTAATTTCTTCGAAACCGCTACACCGGCTGTTATCATACTTTGTACACTGGTTCTAAATACCCTAATGCATATGTACATTTCGGCTTTGTCCAATGGCTAGGGACACACTGTATAAGATATAAAATGTCAAGTTCGTTTATTTATCCTGCTTAGTCCCGAAACCGTTAGTTACGCTTTTGAATTTGGAACGAATTGTAATTGAATTATTTAATCAAAGTTAACATTACGTTTTGGAATAAAGACTTTATAAGGGTCTCCGGGACTCGTGAGGATAGATTTTTTGTACCACGTCGGTGACAAACAAGCATACAGCTCGCCTGATGATAAGCAGTCACTGTAGTCTATGGACGCCTGCAACTCCAGAGAAGAACTCTTGTTTACATGTGCGTTGCGTTAAATTTAATTCATTTTTGAAACAAGCTTTTCTCGCTGACTGTTCGCACCTGCAGTGTTGTCACATACAATTTTGGCGAAATGGTAGAACAGGGTGCAAAAATAGGTAGAAATGGGTGAAGATTAAAATGAAAAATAGGTAGATCTACTATTCTACTCTACTACTCTATTTTATGATTAAAAATGTGTATAAAATGTTTTGAATTATTTATAAGTTTTTAATATTGTGACGTTAGTTAGTACACGTGTTTATTAAAGAAATTGAAACAAAATTAGGATTTCCATTGTTTGTAGGTAATAAACCTGCTTGTATAATCTGTTTCTTTGGCAAGTTTTCATTAAATCGAATCTAAATTTGGTAGAAATTAAGTAATTTTCCGTCACATGTATTGAGAATTGCTTACAATTGTACCATTTTGAAAAATAGGTAGATTTCAGGCCGAGGGAGGTAGATAGGTAGAACGCAGGCAAAATAGGTAGATCTACCGAAAAGTTGGTAGGTGTGACAACACTGCGCACCTGGCTGTTGTAAATCCGCACTTAAATGTTCCCTTTACCGTTACTGAACACTGTTAGTTTACTACTACTTCACTGTATCACTGTCACTTCATAATTCATTCTTGGTTACTGACTTGACTATGGGAACTGTTTGACTCCCATTGTTTTAGGAAAACACATCATTATTTAGTTTGAATTTTAAAAATCGACATCTAGCGATCAATTCAGTAACTAATTTACAGTATGTACTCCAAAGAGTATAGTAAGTATATGTACTCTTTACTCGTAGTTACTCGAGAAATTGGGACAGTTAACACCATGACGGGGCCCTTATAGTAGGAGAGCCCACGAGGGGATTTTTCTAGTTACTCGAGCATGTCAGATTAAGATATAAAATTTATATCTCATGCAATCGAGTAGTAGATTTAATATTATAGGACATTATAAATATTATAAAAGATATGAGTGATATCTTGCTACTTGGTTCCATTGGTTGGTGGGGGGTTAAAAAATCGTTATAGTTAGACCAAGTAAGTAAGTAAATATTCTTTATTGCACCAACAATTATACATTGCAAGCTAAGTTGGCAGCGATTTTGATAGCACACTATGCAAGTGTTATTTTAAACGTCAAACTTCTATGAAAATATGACGTTTAAAATACCACTTGCACAGCCTGTGCTATAGACTACGAAAAAAATTCGTAGTTTTGGTAACAAAACCGTAGTATGGAGTGAGTACTCTTGGTCTTCTTAATTCTCTTTGCTTGAAGCGAACGGGTAATAGAGGTGTATTGTCAAAGAAAAGTTTTATATGAAAGTACACCTTTATTTCAAATTCTCTTTGGTACTATGTACTTAGTACTTAATCTGTGGTAATGAATTAAGAACAAGTATTTAAAACAAAACGTTTATTACAATATTAACGACTCTCAAACTACTATTTACAATGAAATTCATTAATTATAAAGCCTAAAATAATTACGGCATTTGTATAGGAAGGTGAGTACACTTTAATTAGTATGTAACTGCAAATATATATTTTTCAGCCTGGTCAGAAATTGTTATTAATTTATTACATAGAGAAATATAAGTAAAGAAAGAGTGGTTACTCTATAGGGAGCGTGCATGAACTATAGGAGGCAGCACAGGAGCCGTCAGATTTCTGGCGCGAGGCGTAAATGTGATGTTTATTGTTCCAATGTAGCCCACGAGATGGCAGAACCTACTATGCACAACAAAACACGTAACGTGTAAATTTACATGTTTATTGTTCCGATTCAGGCCACAAGATGGCAGACCCTCCAACGCGCACGGTCCCTATACATCAGTTTTCTTACCAAAACGCGAGATATTTCGTAGTCGACATCGAGCGTCAAGTAGTGGATTTATCAGTACCGCTAATTGACACCAGATGTCACAAGTGTCGCAACTGATGAAAAATGTATTGCAAAAGCAATTTACAACTTATATTACAAGCAGAAGGAGTTGAAAAGTTATATTAACTAAAAATTGTTGAGCATTAGTTTTCGTTCGTCGCGCCATCTATTGTCGACTAGCAGTACTGATGAATTTCGCTACTAGATGTCGACTACGAAATAACTCGCGTTTTGGAGTATGGAGTTACCACTCTTTTTTACTTATATTTCTCTATGCTTATAATCACGTTATGACGGTGATAACCACGACGATCTTACTACTAATCTAGAGTACTTAAAAAAAAAACTATATTTTGAACAAGATAGAGTAAATTACAGTAGCCCGAACAATGTTTCGTGATTAGGCGGGTCCACACAGAGCGAGCATACGCGCGAGGCAATTTCCTCACGCACAAACCGGCCAGTGTAGACGTGCCTCGGCCGAGACGGGGCGCTCAGCGCTCAGGCGAGGAAAACGCGCGCGAAATTGCCTCGCGCGTATGCTCGCTCTGTGTATACCCGCCTATTAAGGTACATTTCCACAAATACAAATGTGAAACGTTAGATAACCGAGAAAAAACAACTATCATTAACAGTAAAAATTTATTCCAGATGGATCTAAAAAAAAAACATAAAAACATGTTACTCGGAATATAGATCAGAAGGCCTACCGCGAACCACGTTCGACGTGTTGCCTACCTGTCATACTTACGCACGAATTTACAAGTGCGACAGAGAGGCAACACGTCGAACGTGGTTCGCGGTAGGCCCTCTGTTCCCCAAACGTGTTAGTTCCGTTCCGCGTAGCATTATTTCCATTTTGCCCACTAGGGTTTTTTCCGTTCATGAGTACCTCCCCATTCGCATGGGCTAACAGGCGTTATTTTCTCTAATAGATTTTTATTCGTTTAGTCGTTGCTTTTCCAAAAACATGTCCTTCACAACTTAACTAGACGGAGCCCCGGGGCTCCTGTTTCTGGTCTGTTTGCCTTTCGGGCATCTGGGGGCCTACCGCGAAAACCGAAATTCGTAAATTGCGGGGATCTTTCTCTTTTACTCTATACGTAGAGTGACAGAGAAAAATGACCGCAATTGACGAACTTCGATTTTCACGGTTATAACCCTGAAGCTAACACCTAATGAACCTATACGATTTATTGTTACTACCGTTACAACATTAAACTTTGGGGAAAAAGGGACAAGGGTCACTTATAATAAAACGTATAACTATAAAAATAAACGATAGATTAAAATATAAAATGGGAAAAATGCGAATGGAAATAATGCTACGCGAACTAACGCGTTTGGGGTGTAGATCGAGCTTCTCGGAATAAGACCCAATGAGGTACAACATTTTGTATCTGTGGAATAATGCCATTGGTCGAATGTCATGACTTTTTTGTTTGCAGTCTTCTACACATGGACAATGCATGGAACAGGCTTTAGGTCGGCAACCATCAGAGGCTCCCGCGAATGACGAAAATCGTAATAACGTTATTTGCCTCTCCAGGCAGACAATAAGAACTCCAGCAATACTTTTGACTAATTGATTACTAAGTTCACGATTTGAAAATTAAATACGGAATTATAAGAAATTGGCGGCGATCGGCGGCGCTCTTCTAGCTGCGTCTCGCTTTTCGCGTGTACTGCCTCTATCTCTTGCGTATTCGAGCGATAGAGAGAATAGAGAGGCAAAATACCGAAATATCGATTTTCGTGTTTCGCGGTAGGCCCCCACTTTACTCCAAGTTTACTCAAATTCTGCATACTTCAAAGTAAGACTACATACTTATAATTGTTATTTATCTATTTTTGTAACGACGGTGCTACATTTTTCCCTAACACATTTTCCTTATACTTCAGCTTCTCTACGTTGGTAGGGTCCGTGAGCAGCTTGTCTTCCTGCCTCTCTAGTCTCTGGTCTTCTATTGCTTCTGCAATTAGAAATTCTCTATGTCAAGAGTCGTTAAAACTTGTTTTATAGTATTTATAGACGGCCGCACAGGACCGTGACCTTGGTGCGGTCCGGCGCACGTTCGATCGTGTGGAAGGTGGTCCGCCGTATAGTCGTTAGCTTTGTAGCTGGCCTCTAGCGGCCAGTTAAGGACGCCGATAGCGGCGTCCTCGGCGTCGTCACTTATAGAAGTGAAAGCGAAAAAATATATTCTGAGTGCACCAAGGTCGCGGTCCGGTACGCCCTTCTGTAATTGGCTTTTGAAAAAATGAAAATGAAAAAAAAAATGAAAAATGTTTTATTTGTTAATGATACAGGGTTCAATTGTAAAGGTTGCTTTTAGGCTACACTATTTCTCGGATGCCCTATCCGATTTACAGACTTAGAGAGTGGGGTAGGGATATATAGGGTACTACGCCGATACATAGGGCCCGAAAAATCGTATAGTCTAAAACGCATTTTAGGGTGCGTCCGATAAAGACGCGGCTATAAGTTAGAACGAGAAATACGATCGAGGTGGTTCGGTACCCCAGTTCGCTTCAAGTTGGCGACCGTTACATGAGAACATCACAGGTACAATTACTAGTACTGTCGACAAAAAATAATTTCGAGTATATAACTTTTTGTGTCTGAATTAAAATATTTGGCCTACTCGTAGTTTAGAGCCTCCTGGGTCCTGGGGCTCACGAGTTACAAAAATATCTTGATAAGGGATTTGTAAAGCACATCAGATTGTGTTATGTTATTAGGCGCGCTCGGGGTAGGAAAACGCACGCGCCGCCTCGGCCGAGGCACGTCGCCGCCGTTTTGTGCCCGAGGAAATTGCCTCGCGCGTATGCTCGTTGTGTGGACCCGCCTATTATTAAGCTTAATAATTGTCTTGCATAATATTAATAATGTGATTGACAGTTGATAACACTCAAATAATATAAAAGGATTATGAAAGTTAATTTTGTCAATTTTTTTGCCCCACCACACACTTGGCTCAGAATTCGCAGCAGAGTGGTATTAAAGAAAAACACTTTTACGAATCTCAGTCTTTTCTTTATTTCTGGTCTTCTATTTAACACATGGCAATATTAAAAAACAAAACTTATTCGTATATCCATTCTTCCATAGCTGGTTTCCATTGAACAAGTTCTTCATCAGAAAACCACAGATCAATCTCTCTTTTTGCACTCTCCACACTGTTTGAACCATAAACAATATTACAATTATCTTTAACGCAAAAGTCTCCTTCAATAGTCCCTGGTTGAGATTGAGACGTACCAAGTATCATCTGTGATATTTTCACAGCATTAAGACCTTCCCAAACCATAGGAATAGCAGGTCCGGATATTCCCAATTTATTATTCTCGTAGTTATCCTGTAACTCTTCAGATTCCATCAGTTTTAGGGCGACCAGCTTTAGACCTTTGCTTTCGAATCGGTTGATAACTGTGCCGATGATTCCTTGATCTAAACCGTCAGAGGTGATCATGATGAATGTTCTTTCGCGAGTTTCTTGCAGGTTTGCTGATAATGGGAATTAGGATAGAAATAAAATCATTTTCATACATCACACTTCGTATTCCATTTTATGGTTCAAGTCATTACACCAAGAAACAATAAAAAATTAACCATATAAGGCAATAAAAGATAGCATACACCAGAGAATTTGGGACGGGTACCACCATGGACGGGTGGTCAATAAGGTAAGGTACGTAAAATAATGTAAATAAGTAAGCATACAGTGCTCCATAGAATAGACATCAATGAATATTTTACTCTTAGATATGTAAATCAAAAATATTTTAAAAGGTAAATAAAAAATAAAACAAAATTATTTTGTTATTTCTTTCCTTTTGTTAATTGCGCGTAACGAAAAGACGAAAGTGGCATCACAGATTATACTGGATTTAACAGACTTATAAATGCTGATTTTCACGCCCTCTGTTGTTAATTTACCCAAGCATATCCAAGTACATCGAATTCACGATTTCCTTTAACTGAAAACACTGTGGAGTGCTCACTCCATATATCAGTTTTCTTACCAAAACTTGTCTTAGTCGACATCTAGTATCGGATTTATTAGTACTGCTACTTGACAATAGGGAGCGTGCATGAACTATAGGAGGCAGCACAGGAGCCGTCAGATTTTTGGTGCGAGGCGTAAATGTGATGTTTTTTGTTCCGATGCATCCCACAAGATGGCAGAACCTACTATGCACAAGAAAACACTTGACGTGTAAATGTGCCTGTTTATGGTTCCGATTCAGACCACAAGATGGCAGACCCTCCAACGCGCACGGTCCCTATAGCTGTCGCGACGAATGAATAGTCTAACGCTCAACAATTTTCAGTTAATATTATAACCGGAACTCTATTTTCACCTTCTGCTTGTAATTCGTTGTATATTTTTGAGCACACTTTTCGTCAGTCGCGACATCTTGTGTCAAGTAGTGGTACTGATAAATCCGCTACTTGACGCTAGAGGTCGACTACGAAAATAAGCGTATTGGTAAGACAACTGATGTGTGGAGTGAGCACTCTATGCTTACTTATTTCTCTATGGCCGCTTAACTTGAAGACGCGACTTCGATTCCCGCCTCGGCCACCAGTGGACTTTGTAACTTTTTCTTTAGTGTGTGATATCTATTTCAAATTATAATAAAAAAATGGTTTTATGAAAATTTATTAAAAATTGAATGTAGTAGCGTTTTATTAAGTGAATATTTAAACATTGTCGCAAACTTTTTATCATACACCACACTGGCAGTAAGAGATGTATAGGCCTGACTTTAGAAATGTTTATAAATAAAAATAAGGGTTACATTCAAGTATAAAAAAAAGAAACATGAAATAAGAGTGAGAGGCTAAGTGCAACACGATTAATTGTGACGGTGATTCCCAAAGTTGACTGGGCTCTGACCCACCTAACAAAAACTTCTTAATTCGGGACCCACCTAATTGACCCGGCCTTACTTAGCTTAGTTTCATCAAACAGGCGAGGATAGTTGCCAGCAACTGAGATCCAGAATTCCGTTAGCTGCATTTCGTTGTTGTTATGTTTCAGGGCCTACTTAAATTTCGCTCACGATCCACCTTTGGGCCGCAACCCATAGTTTGGGAAATGCTGATGTTAATTTGTTTATTTCGATATGTTTTTAATTTTCAGGTAGGGTAAAATGGGGTGGCTTTAGGAAGCTTGGGGTTACTTTGATAGCTTTTAATTTTATGGCTATAAATTTACAATTATTCATTGTTTACTGAAACTGTTTGTGTAACTAGTTAAATTACTGTAATTTTAAAGATGTCCCTGTATTTCAAAGCCCTGTTTTACCTAAAATGAATTTTGATATCCTTCGAATCTGTAATTTTAGTGTCTGGGAAATAAAACCAAGGCTATATATAATTATAAGCCTTAATCCAGGTAAGCTAAAAGAGTTTTTAAATGAACCTGACATATGAAGTACTTACTGTTGTAAGGAGTATATCTATCAGAAAAATATCCTTCTAAGTTGTAACCTATAACACCAATAACGGCTGCAAAGGGGAGTGTCAAATATGGAGCATTGCTCCGGAGAAACTGCATCAATATTGGCCACATCTGAAAAAATATGAATTGTTTGTTAATTAGTGTTGTACAGAGATAACAGATTTTAAGCATGCATTCCTGAAGTTGTAAGGAGCAAAAATGTCTTAGAAATTAATGTGAAATACATAAAATAAATTCCTCTAAAAAGAAGGTTGGAGGAGGCCTTTTGCCAATAAATGGCACACAGACAGGAATAAAAAAAAAATGCAAGAAATGTAGGAAAATTGAAATTTACTTTACTGTCTGAAATAAAGGATTTATATACATAAAATAAATATTCTTAAAATACACTTCTATTGAGCATGTCAGTTTTACAAATTTAGATTAACTTTTTACAATTACTTTAGGAATAGATTAGAATAATTCTTATAAAATGTCCCTCAGACACAGTTTATTCTTACATTTTGCACCTGTAAAGGCTGTACACATATTGTGAAACCAAAACACGCGCACGCATAATATGTTTATCTGATTATTTATTACCGAGTTAAAGTACTCTGTATAGTGCAACTAAACTAATATTTACTTTTAGAAACCTAGTAAACTTAAAGGTTATGTTCAGATTTTTTGATGAGCAATGATCGAAACTGTGATTACTTACTGTATTTACGGGAGTGTGTCTATCAGACTCTAAATAATGATGTAAATAGCTAATAAACTTTCATTTCCTCTCTAAAATAAATTTTGAATGAAAATTCGGCATAACCTAACCTTCAAAGTTGACACTATTGACAGTTTTTGGAGCGTTTTTCATGACTCACCAAATAACTTTTTTCCAGTTGTCATTAACGTCTGGGTTAGCATGCATTTTTATCGCTTATTCCAATGTTTTATATCAGCGATAAGCGATATGTGCTGTTTTTAAGAACAATTGATTAATAAATATAAATATAAACGTAAAAACAAATAAATATAATTTAAACGTAATAAATATAAGAGCCTCCGTAGAGAGTACCATTTTGTACCATTTGGCGTTGAAACTCTAGGTCCATGGGGTCCCAGCGCGCACTAAAACGTAGTGATTATATGCTCTTTGGCGCGCACAAGTTTTTTGGAGAAATCGCGAAACGTCTGGTTGACGTAACTGGTAACTGGTGACCGAAGAGCTGGCGGCTTCCTCGCACAACGTATCAGTATTGCGATACAACGAGGAAATGCCGCCAGCATCCTTGGTACAATGCTTCAAGGGTCTATTTTAGATATAAGCTAGTTATAGTAATCATCTGTATATATCCATTCGGTTAACTTTCAGAACGAAATTATTATGTCAACTGTCAAACACAACAAAAACAACCTCGAAACGTATAATTTCGCAGCTCTGAAAAACGTAAAAACTATGTTAAAACTGTCTAATTGGTAGTATTAAATATTATATCAAAAACAAAATGTCTCACACACAACTACTTACCATCACAACCCGGCTATGTTGGTTAAACAGCATGAAATACGAGTGTAAATATTTACGTAATGCAACCAAAGTTTTAGTAAGATGTAAAGGCACAAATGCCGCTAAAAAGAAGACTGCGAGCTCTGTGTACCGCACTATGAACATATTTGATAGGCAGGCGAAGATTCTGCAAAGGGAGCGGTCGGCGCAGAGGGAAGATTATCATTTAGCAGAATATATAAAAGAAGAGGTTGGGTGGCGTACGGCAGATAGAATATTGGATATCAAGAGGCTATTTAAAAATGCGGTGGAGCTTGGTAAGTGTGTAAGGTAAATACAGCAGAACCTAAACGAAGATAGGTACTTTTACGTGCTTCTATATAAAGATATGTTTAACAAAAATGGAAATTATAGGTCTAGATTAAGAGAAGAAACAGTAGTAATATTTTCATATTTAAATAAATATAATTTTTTGTTCAATTATTAGTGACTCAATTTTTTTAACTAGTTTTTATCCCATTTTAATAAAAAAATGGAACAAAGATGGTATGCCTATAAGGGATAAAAAACTAGAGTTTCGTATTGTTTAACCTTTTGACCGCCAAAGACGTCATATCGTCGGGGATAGTGCAATACCGCGTAACTAACAAATGCAGTAAGGTCCAATTACCTTGTACAGTCGAGGAAATTGATTCATTAGCAGGTTGTGGTTCACTTTACACTGGAAAGCTCATAGCATAAGTATGTACAACCAAATTTACTTGAATCGCAAATTGCTAAAGAATCAATTTCCTCGACCGTAGGTACATTGTTTGAATTTCGCACTCTTACGACTTTGTTAGTTGCGCGGTATTGTACTATCCCCGACGATATGACGCACACGGCTACAGCCCAATATCAACCTTCATGCGTACCGACAAGGTTTATGATTACGCGCCGCATGCGATAAGCGTGGCGTTCAAAAATTAATCATTTCAGGTGCTGGCCGCGGCTATGTCTCCAGACACCTTCTACCAGACTCCGTAGAGAAGGTCACACTCTGTGACACATCACAAACGCACCTTGACAAAGCTATCATTGGGGATGGAGTGCAATTTGAGAAACGGGTTATGGACGAAGAGAACATTGATGTAAGTTGTAATGGTTGGTGATAGAACTCGATGTCTATGCTTTTGGAGCAAGGGCGGATCCACCGTTGTGGGCACGATGGGCATGCCCACAACCCTAATAGGGTGCCCTATGAATTCCTCGAGTAAAATTATGCCGATTTTTGTTTCGCAGATGCTATGGCAGAGGATCTTTGTAAAAATTTCATTACACAGAGTAGTTAGTTGGTTGGCATAACATTGATACGCGGATTTACTTTTCGTAAATTGATAGTTTGATAACTGTCACACTTACCCAAGTTGAAAACAGATTATCTGGTGTTACTTAGAAATTCTCGCCACCACGAGTCCTAATTATTTGTAAAAAATAAAGATTATTTACTAACAGGGGCAATTACTTTTAGCTTGTGTTGTCTTAGAAATCTTCAACATTCACAAATATTAGTACAATATTTTAAAATATTGCCAGCTTTTAATTTACATCTGTAGGAGTTTTGTTAGCGTAGTTAGCGTAGCGTTCATCTATCTATGTATAAAAAGTGCTCCATAAACTGCAATAAATCGTTTACGATTTTCGATACCTATATTGTCGACCCGAATATTATAAGTACCTACCGCAATTGCTAAATTACTAATTTAACTGTTAGTTAAAGTTTAATTAAATTGTCACTTTATTCCAAAATAACTTTAGTCTAGTCAGCAAGTTGAAAATAACTTTAGTCTAGTCAGCAAATTTAGATACCGCTTCTAAAAATACATGTGGTACCTCATTAGATTCGGAATAAGAAGTAATGTCTAGAAAAATGTATTCGAAGCGTATATTTAGCATTAGCACATAAACAATTGCAAAAGTTAATAATAAATATTCATGAAAAATATGGTATTTCGTTTTTAGCCGAATCTCATAAACTATAATACATTTAAGAAATGAAAATAAAATATTCCTAAAGAAGTGGAAATTTCCAATAAAAAAAATTCCAAGTACTATAACTCTATTCATTGTAGTTTTAATTTACCGCTGGAAATAGCCCTAAGTAGGGAATAATTAATTAAAAAAAAATCTCGTTCTTACTTCATTATCGTAAATGTAAACAAAAAAAAATGTTCAAATAATTGGGGAAAAAATATTTCGGTTATCGGTGCTCTTCTTATATACACACTAAGCAATATCACGCTATAAAAAAAAAACAATACTTTGGTTATAATATTGTTTTATATTTAACAATTTTACCCTGATTTTTAATTTTTTGTCAATTTTCACTATTATTCTGAAATTTTACACAAAGTATTAATTTTATATTTTTTTTTTGTGACGTGATCTTGTTAAGTGTATACATAAGATGGGCTCCACGAAGCGAAATATTATTACGCCAATTATTATAACATTAAAAAAAAATTACAATAGAGACGAAAGTTCGAGAAAAAAGTGTTAATTAATAATTGTCTATCTTGTTGAAAAATCTACCTTTAAAATAATATTTAATGTTACGTACTTACTCGCTTTTTCACGCCGCGTGCGCATCCCGAAAATGAAGCACGGATGGCTATTTTTAACGTTAAATTATTGTTTGGGCTCCATGCACAATGGACAGATCAATTGTTGGTTGGCAGAGCCTTTATCAGACATAGCAATCAGCGTATACCACTTTATTGATCTCTCCCTTGCGTAGGGAGCTATGAAAGCACCCATGAGGCTGACATGTTCACCTAGAGTGTCCAAAGCCTCAATAAAAATCAGATTAAAAAAAAAAAAAAAAAAAAACGTTAAATTAAAACTATAACGAATAGAGTTTAGAGTACCTAGAGTTGGATTTTTTACCTGGAAAATTTTCTCTTCTTTATAATACTATAAAGAAGAGAAAATTTTTCAAACGGGAAGGGTACGCTGATAGATATCATCTCCATACAATTTATATCCTAAAAGCTCCAATCTAAATCCAATGAAAATCTATCAGCATACCCCTCCTATTTGAAAAATACTATAGGAATCTTTTGTTTTCATTTGTTAAATGTTCATAGTTTATGAGATATTGACAAAAAACAAAATACCATATTTTTTATAACTTTGGAATTTTTTGTACTAATAAACGATTCGAATTCGAATACCTTTTTTTTCTAGACTTTTTCTAGACATTGTTTCAATTCCAATGAGGTATTTTTCAAGTATTTCTATTTTTGACCATTTTGAACTTGTCGACTAGACTACTCAACGAAATATTTAAAAAATATATAAAATATTTAAAAAAAAGTTACTCTACTAATAGTTCCTTAAACGAAAAGATTACTCTGCCAAACGAAATTCATACAATAATTGTTCTGTCAGTGTTCTGCTAATTAACAGAAAAGCGAATTGTACGGTATGTGAACCAAGACTAGCAAATGTTGACTAAAAGTTAGATCTACGAATAAATCCCTCTATGAAACGTTGACCTGCGAAACGTTCTCTGAGAATCGAGTATCTGCGAAAAATTGATAAGGTAGCCCCCTATATAATAGCCTTGTGACGTCACTTTCAGTCTATTGAGATCGGTAGTATGATCGTTTAAGACTTGCAAGAGTCATGATTGTTCATGAACGAGTTCGGACTCCGACTCGCACTTGGCCGATTTTCGGGTGGCTGTGCTGTGACCACAACCTTTTTTGAGGACTGGATCCGCGCCTGTTTTGGAGATCAGTGGAGTTTTGGTTGATTGATCTGCTCTATATAAATAAAAAAATAAAAATAGCCTTTATTATTGAAGTTTTTACATTTGTAAGTATATTTATTTATCATTTCCATCAGCAACTCCAACTCGTCCCTTGACGAAGGCCTCTTCCAAAGTCTTTATCCAAGCTTTTCCTCCAGTCTTTTTTAGGTCGGACCTGCTCTGTAGATATTTAAATTTAAATAAGTTAGCATTTTTTTATCCACTGCATATTGTTCGGTTTTGCTTTTTTTTATTATTATTATAGCCTTTTTGTCATGACACCCATATGCTGTTTATTTGTTTCTTCACTGATGTGTTGTTAAATGTATTGGGTGCCCGCTTGCCAGTCGGCATAGGCCTCCTCCAGCCTTCTCCATTCGTTCCTGTCTCTGGCAACCCTGCTCCATGTGGCACCAGCAACAGGCCTGATGTCGTCATCCCATCGTTTGAACTGCCTTCCTTTCTAGGGTTCCGTAGCCAAATGGCAAAAAACGGAACCCTTATAGATTTTTCCTTTTACAGTCTCTTGGGTACCACTGGATCACCTTTTTACTCCATTTGTCCATGCCTCTACTGGTATGACCTGACCACTTCCATTTCTGCCTTCTAATTTTTGTTACAATGTCGTGTATCTTGGTTCTGCTTCTTATCACCTGGTTCCTTATCCGATCAGCTTTTCATAGGAATAATCCTAGCATGCTTCGTTCCATGGAAATGTGATATATCTGTCCTAAATGTAATAGTGTTAATGTTTCTGCTGTTCTTAGCTAGATTTTTTTTTATACTACGTCGGTGGCTAACATACGGCCTGCCTGATGGTAAGCAGTCTCCGTAGCCTATGTACACCTGCAACTCCAGAGGAGTTACATGCGCGTTGCCGACCCTAAACCCGCCCCTCCCTCATTGAGCTCTGGCAACCTTAGTAGGGTCAAGTGTTATTTGGCTGCAGTTTTCTGTAAGGTGGAGGTATCCCCAGGTCCCCAGTTGGGCTCTGCTCTAGATCTGGAATGACAAATACCGCGGTGGCAGAATAACAGCGTCCGTTGCTGGAAGTCTTTAGAGCTGCTGTGCCCCAAGGCCTTTTAGCGCAGACATTAGCTGAGCCACTTTCCCTTTCAATTAGTTAGTTAGTAGTTCCATATCTGATTGGTACTTTCATACTGTTAGGTAATTTACATATTTAGCACTTATTTATATAACTTTAAACTTCCTTAACTAGTACTTATTCTTAGACATCTTTTACCTGCTACCCCCCAATAGATGGCGCTCTATCAATACCTGTTAATTCTCTGTGCAGTTACCCGAAAACAGTATGGACTTGGTGGTCTCATCATTATGCCTGCACTGGGTCAATGACCTCCCAGGCACCTTTGACAAAATTATGAACGTGCTCAAACCTGACGGCGTAAGTACCCAAATCCCAGAAGGCCTACCGCGAACCACGTTCGACGTATTGCCTTCCTGTCACACTTAGGTACGAATTTACCAGTGCGCCAGAGAGGCAACACGTCCAACGTGGTTCGCGGTAGGCCCTCTGGTATCTAAATTGGCCTATGAAAAAACTACTTAGAATATTTTTATATATATTTTTGTATTAAGAATTGTGATTCTCTTTGCTGATTCAATTCCGAATCTGTAGAAAGCAAAGTGGTTCATTAATGAATGCTAAAGAAAGTCAAAAGATGTAAGGTGGGGTCTTGTAATTGCAACTAAAAATATTGAAGTCATAACTTCATCATCTGATAATTCTATATATATATAGGGAAATATGTTTTTCTGTAAAATTATGCATAAGTCAAATTTTATGTAGATTTTATTCTACTGTCATAACAAAGAAAAACTCTGAAGAATAAAGAGCTATTGCCAATAGTTCTGACAAAGGCAGCAATAGTTGCAATTACCCCTCCTGACCAGTAAATAAAATAAAAATAAAAATAAAAATAAAAAAGCCTTTTATTTCTTGCAAGTAGTTAACTAGTTACAGTGTCAACATGATTCGAAAAAATTGGAAGGAATATCTCGTAATTATGATAAGTAGTCAACAATTTCCTTATATTTACAAAAAAATTAAATTGTTTTTTTTTTTTTTTTTTAAATAACTCTAAGAGTATTCCTACGCTATGAAGCAAGAACCCCTTCTCGGGTAAAGGCCTCCTCCAGAGAGAGCCAGTTTGATCGGTCTTGTGCTGTTAGAGTCCACTTTGGGCCAGCAATTTTTGCAATGTCATCGGACCATCGCATGTACGGTCTTCCATCTTTGCGTTTGCCTCTTGGTCCGGGCCACGTAGTTATCTGGTTAGTCCATCTTTTGTCTGCCATTCTTGCGACGTGGCCTGCCCACTTCCATTTTAACTTTTTTGCATAATCTAGTGCATCTATCACATTTGTTTTTTTCCTAATAAGTGTATGTCTAATTTTTTGTATCTTCTTTATATTTGTAACACTGCGTTCCATGCTTCTCTGACACGTTTTTATTTTGTTCTTTACATTATTCGAGAATTTCCAAGTTTGTGCGCCATATGTGAGTGATGGAAGCAGACATGAGTCCATAATCTTCCTTTTAAAATGAATCGGTAGATTTTTGCTCTTGAGTACTTCTTTATGACTCCAAAATTTGTTCCAGGCAATCTTTATCCTTCTCTCTACTTCAAGCTCATTGTTGCTTCTGTCGAAAGAGATTTGTTTGCCTAGGTATATGAATTCATTAACGTATTCTATTTCGATACCTTCGATAATAAGTGGAATTTTACTGCTGTTTGTCATGACTTTTGTCTTATTAAAATTTATTTCAAGTCCTGCGTCTCTACTAGCTCTCTGTAAAGTACGTAACATGTATTCTATTTCGGAAAAACGTTCGGAAACGAGCAGGATGTCATCAGCAAATCTGAGGTGGTGAAGGTACTTGCCATTTATTCGTATTCCCATGTGTCTCCAGTTTAATTTTCTCATAATTGATTCCAGCACTGCAATAAATAGCTTTGGCGATATAGGATCGCCCTGTCGTACGCCTCTTTCAATTTGTATGGGCGGGCCGATCTTCTCTAGGTGCACTCTGCTTATACTATTTTTGTACAGCTGTTTTAGCACATTAATATATGGAGTCTCTACATGTTGAGCTTTCAGTGATTCCCATATAGACGAGTGGGATAGCGTATCGAAAGCTTTTTTGTAGTCTATAAATGCGACATACAATGGCCTTCTGAACTCTTGATATTTTTCTATCAGGAGCTCTACAGTATGAACATGGTCCATAGTAGAGAACCCGCTTCTAAAACCTGCCTGTTCTATTGGTTGGTTATTTTCTATGGTTTTGCTGATTCTTTTATCAATAATTGAAGAGAAAAGTTTGTATAGACTCGGAAGTAAACTTATGGGTCGATAGTTTCCAATGTCTTCAGGATCGCCCTTTTTGTATAATAGAATAATATTCGACTCTGACCACTGTTTAGGTGTTTGAGCGGTTTTTATTACCATGTTAAATAGATGTGCAAGCGGGTGAGCCAGAGCTGTTGCGGCATGCTTGATTGCCTCGTTGGTAATTCTGTCGGGTCCAGGACTCTTTTCTAATTTTAGTTTTTTAATTTGTTGGATCACTTCTATTTCGGTGATTTGTTCTATTTCGTCCGCATTGTAGTTTAAGTCTTGTTCAGATTGACAGTCATTTTGGGGCATTTTTTCTTTGTAAAGAGCTCTATAAAAATTGCTTGCTACCATTAAGATATCGCTTCTGTTTTGAGTTGTTTTTCCCGAGGACTTAACTCCTTCGATCCAGTTTTTGTGCGTTGTCAGTTCTTTATACGCCTTTTTGATACTTCCCGATAGAGCAAGATGTTTTTTAATAACTTCCTGTCTATGCGTTCTGTAGTCATTTCTTATACATGTTCTTGTAAGTTTATAGAGTGCACTTAATTCTTTCTTTACTAATAAAGTTTTTGGTTTGGTATTTTGTAATTCGTGCCTACGTTTTATTAACATTTTTGTCCGATCGGTAATGATAGAGTTTCCAGGTTTATTTTTTCTTGCTTGATGTGCTTTTTCAAGGCTTCGTTCGATGACGTTTACAATGCTGTCGTGGTACTTTTGTACCGCCGTGTTGGCGTCGTAGTCGAAGAGGTCGGCCTTAGCGTGTTCTAAGGACTCTATATATGTGTTTATTTCAGTCTCGGTTTTTAATGAGCTTTTGGGTAATCTGTTGTAATTGATTCTGCTTCTTTTGTTGTGCTCGAGCTTTACCGTACCTCTGACTAATCTATGGTCAGATGGATAAGCAGTTTTGATTACTTCGACGTTTTGAAACCATTTTGGCCTATTTGATAAAATGTAGTCGATTTCGTTTTTTGTACGTCCATCCGGTGACTGCCATGTCCATCTACGATTATTTCTCTTTTTGAAAAAAGTATTCAGTATGGCGAAATTGTTTTCATATGCAAACTGGAGCAGCTTTTCTCCTCTATCGTTTCTTGATCCATAGCCGTGTTGTTTTGTTACTAAGTATTCTTCGAGCTTTGGTTGGCCAATTTTGGCGTTGAAATCTCCAACGATAATTATGTGTTTCCCTGACAATTTCATTGCCTCGTAGATTGTGTCGTAGAACAGCAGTAGTTCTTCGTCCTCGGCCGATTCAGTTGGGGCGTAGACTTGAATAATGTCAATTTCTAAATTTCCAATAAGCATTCTTAATAGAGCTACTCGTTCAGTCAGTCCTATAAAGCTTTGTATGGAGTTTTTGAGTGATTTCTTTACGATGAAGCCAACGCCATATTGTCCAGGTGTGGTACCAATCGTGCAGAGGATAAATTCTTTATGTTCCTCTATAAAACAGCCTGTTCTTCTGACCTCGCAGATACCCATTATGTCGAAATTTATATTTTTCATTGCGTCCCATAGTTCTAGTAATTTTTCGTATGAAGATAACGTTCTTACATTATATGTTGCGATGTAGAGTTTGTTAGAGTCGTTTTTCTCTGGAGGGTTTTGGTCGTAATCTCCCTCGGTGACCAGCCGGCGTGGGAGATATTGTTTTGTTTGATTTAGTGCTTGATTCGGTGCTTGAGAAGGGGTCGCTAGTTGCTATGAGGAAGCGGTAGAGTTTTTATTTACCAGAAAATTTAATATACCTGGTTTTACTAAATTATTTTCTGGAATTCCCCGTTGTTTGTTTGCAGCCGTTGAGGTTTTATTTTTCTTATTTGATTGTATTTGCATGCTTGTAGGCTCTTTTTGGCATTCCAAAATCTTTTGGGGAGATAAGGAACGATTTCTTTTTTTATTGTTGCTTGCAGAGGTCCCATTTTCATTTTTCAAAATTACCAATTTATCATATTTAATAATTACTTTGTTACCTTTATCTCTTTCTAGTTTCGCTTCCTCCTGCAATTTTTTCCTGATTTTTAGGATTTGACTGGGATAATCCTCTTTAATATAAAAGCCTGTGTTTTCTAATTTCTTTTTCTGTTTCAAAATTTCAATTTTTCTCCGTAGCGTGGTGAATGTAACTATTATGGGCCGGATTTTGTCGGATTTCTTCCCTATTCTCTTCAATGATTCGATATCACGGTAGTCAATATTGATTGTAAAAAACTGGTTGACAAACTCAAGAAAAATATTTTCTAATTGGAAGTATGACTTTTCATGTTCTTCTATACCAAAGAAAACTAAGTTCCGTTCTCTTGCGTTTTTCTCCAAAAAGTATAATCTTTGTTCTTGGTTGTCTACTCTTTCTTTCAAATTTTCGTATTTTTCTTCCAATGAATTAAATTTTTCATCAAATGATTGTTGTATTTTTTCTGTCACCTTGTCTCCGGTTTGTTGTATGGTTCCTTTTTGGTTAATTAATTCATTCTGAATATCTTGCAGAGTTTTCATGATTTGTTCGATTCTTGACTCCATGATTATTTGCCTTTTATAAACCTTTTATTTTTGCGCCCCCTATCGGCGAGTAACAGAACTGTTATCCCACTATAGTTGTCGTGATGAGTAACGATTGTGCTCTGTTAGTTAAGCTGCTCTTCGCTAGATGGCGCTATTATCAGTTTTTATTTATATTTTAGGGTAGACTTCTATTATCAAAGTAATTATTTATTACAAAATTTCAGTTTTTAGTAGAAAAAGTCACTTTTTCACTTTGTTATTTCTTGGTCAATAGTCACATTTCACTGTTCGTTACACTTTCCTTTGGTCTTTGGCTAACGTTTTATTTGGCGGTTGTTTAAGGTCGCTTTGTCCGTTTACACTTGTTATGTTTACTTTTAAACACTTATTTCACTGTCCTTTATTTATTGCGTGTTCGTAAATAGTTGTAGCCTTTAAGTTTCATCTGTTATTTATATTATTTTATGAAGTAAACGTAAACAAACACTAATAATCATAAGTCATTGTTTTGAAATGTCACTGTTCGATCACTGATAGTTTTTACCCAAATTGTCATTTTTTCACAGCATTATATATGTTGCATTCAATTTCATCGGTAGGTTAACACTCCTCGAATGTATTTTTATATTCATCCTTCACTTTTTGAGAAATTTAATATTTATTTAATGTTAAAAATCACAGAGCCGATCTTGTCAGGTGCACACTAGCGCCACCTTGACGCTCCTGACCAGTAATTGCAACTAATCGTTTAATCTCCACATTTTTCTATGTGTATTGTCTATGTGTGTATTTTAAACACAAAGACTAAGAGAATCTTCATAGGATTGTGACACATATCTCCTTGTAACTACGACCAATTTCGCATAAACATATTTTTTTGCCGTGGGTCTGGTAATTGCAACTAATTTCTCAAAAATAGTGATGGGAACCTTACCGCAATTTTATCGACAGTCATGTAGTGTCTGCCATCGACACGCCAAGAAGACCATGGTAGCAGAAATAAAACTCAGGGATAAACTGTTATTTTTAAAATCATATATTTTTTATGCAATGTTTTTTAGTTGTTAAACAGACTAAAAAATAATAGCTATATTTTTATTAATCATCATAAAATAGTTTACTTATGCTTAATCAAACAGCCTTTTTACTTTTATCAGACTACTAAATAATTAGTAATGTTACGTAGTTACGTTTCCTAGCTTCAACTAATGACAAGAAATAAGTATTTTATGCATACTTAAACTATTTTATCTAGCTTTATCTTTATTAATCTAAATAAGTAACTTAATCAAACAGCCTTTTTTAACTTTTATCAAACTATTTACTAATTAGTAAGGTTGCAAAGTTACGTTTCCTAGCTTTAATTAATGCCAAGAAAAAAGTTTTTTATGCATACTTAAACTATTTTGTCTAGCTTATTTTTATTAATCATAATAATAAAATATTTTATGTTTATTTATACAGTCTTTTTTAGTTATATTTTGAAACTATTTACTAGTAACTAACAAGAAATAAGTCTTTTGGTATATACTTAAATTGAATAAAGTTTTTGTACTGAATACCATACTAATTAATATGAAAAATCGTAACGTAACGTAATTTATTACGTTTATAAGCTTCTATTAGTAACATGAAATTAGTTTTAACACTTAAATTAAATAACGTTTTTGTACTTAATACTATATGAATAATTGTTTACATTTCCCAAATGTCCATTCTCTCAGAAAGGGTAACTTGTTTACTTACATTCAAATATCTCTACCTTATAAGGAAATATCACAGTGTCTCTTTGTTCATTTAACACAGGTTTTGGTAAACGTGAGATCACATCTTTTTTTTCTATAATTGAAATATCATCTTCAACTAACCTAAATTCTCTGTTATTTTTATAAGATTTGAGTCCTTTTACTACAATTTTTTCTTGGTTGATTTGATCAATAAGGCAAACGTATTTGTAGGTTCTTTTGCCTTTGATCGACTGAAATGCAGCAAGAATAAAGTCTCCCTCGTTGAGATCGTTATTTACTTCGGAGGAATTCGGCATATCGTTCTGAAAAAAAAAACTTGCTAACCGATCTTATATAAGTATGCATTTTTTGTATATATAACTTATATACTTACTTCCTTCCCTCTTAGTGATTCCACCATCCTGTTGTTAATAGATCTTTTAGTTACTCTTTCTTCTTTCATTTTAAGCATATCTTTTTCTTCTTTCGATGTAGATTGTAGCGGTTCTTGCAACTCTACTTCACAAGCGTCGTTCAAAGTAGATCGTTTTTTGGTAAAATTCACTTCCTTCTGAAAATTTAGTTTAATATTTAAACAACCCTATAAGTTATATAATGAATAAGTAATATAAAATAAATATATAAATTACATTTATATCATCACATATTTATAATAATATATATTTAACGTTATACAGTAAGTACTTATCCTATTTTATTGTGTATATAACTTAAATATACTTACTTCCTTCCCTCTTAATGATTCCACCATCCTATTGTTATTAGTTCTTTTGTTCACTCTTTCTTTTTTCATTTTACGTGTATCTTTCTCTTCTTCTTTCGATGTAGATTGTAGCGGTTCTTGCAACTCTACTTCACAAGCGTCGTTCAAAGTAGATCGTTTTTTGGTAAAATTCACTTCCTTCTGAAAATTTAGTTTAATATTTAAACAACCCTATAAGTTATATAATGAATAAGTAATATAAAATAAATATATAAATTACATTTATATCATCACATATTTATAATAATATATATTTAACGTTATACAGTAAGTACTTATCCTATTTTATTGTGTATATAACTTAAATATACTTACTTCCTTCCCTCTTAATGATTCCACCATCCTATTGTTATTAGTTCTTTTGTTCACTCTTTTTTTTTTTCATTTTACGTGTATCTTTCTCTTCTTCTTTCGATGTAGATTGTAGCGGTTCTTGCAATTCTTCTTCACAAGCATCTTCCAAAGTAGATAGTTTTTTGGTAAAATTCACTTCCTTCTGAAAATTTTTAAACAACCATGTAAGTTGTATATCAAATAACTAAAATAAATTAAATACATAAATTACTTTTTTTACTACATATTTATAATTATTATATATTTAAGGTTATAAAGTACTTATCCTATTTTATTTTACTAACATTTATGAAATATGAAGAGAAGTAGGTAATTATTTTTTTTACCTAAAATACGACTTGCGTTTATATTGACATCCTTTTCTCCGGATATTTGTTTTCGTCTTTTATTTACTCTTTCGCTTTTTAGTTTAGGTTTCTTCTCTAAATTTTCGTTAGTAGTTGATAGTAATGGCTCTTGCAAATCTTCGTCAAAGCTCTCATCACACAACAATCTTTGAGCAAAGGCAGCTAAATCTTCATCATCAGAATCATCCATCGGTGTGTATGAACAATCGCTTTCACTGTCCGATTCCAAATTCTTTCTTTTTTTAGATTTGCTTTTTTTGTCAATCAACTTTTTCTGTTTCTTTTTCTCGTTTTTCTTTTTGTTGTTTACTCTTTTAAGTTTATTGAGTCTTTTAATTTCTTCCGCCTTTTCTTTTTCATCTTTCTTTTTTTTCATACGATCAATAGCTTATTTGTAAGTTAATATCTCTGCTTCTTGACTAACGCGTTTTCTTGAAGTTTTAGGTATGTCACTACGTGAAATGGTCTCCAAAAGAAGTTCTTCAAATGAAACATGTTCATCTTTCTGTTTTTGATAGCTAGTTGAAGTGAGTTCGATATTGCTCAATATTTTGACGTTACCAGAGCCACTGTTGGTAATATTGGAATTGGTATTTTTAGAAAGTGAAATTAAAAACGTTTTAGGGTCTTTCACGCGTTTGGGTAGATCTATTTCTTTCTTCCCACGATTAAGGATCTCAAGCCACATGCTCGTGCACATACTCGTGAGTGTTGGAACTTCATTTCTGTCCTGACTTTTATCTTCCTGAGTGCCATTTTCTACCTTCCTTCCTTCTTCAGCATTATTATTGGCAACGCTATGAGACTGTTCATTTTGTTGGCGAATATGTTCTTCCCATTTTGACCATGAAAGCTTGTCAAACTTTTCTTTTGGAATTGTATCACGATTCAACGGATATATACCAGATTTTCTAAAGCCATTTTGAATGATAACTGGGTTCAAATCATTCCATATCTTAGTTATGATCCTGGCAAATTCTGGTTTTGGAAGCTTTGCACCCACATGGAGTCTTTGCCATTTTACCAATTCACTGTCCCAGTTGTCTTTCATAGGTTTCATTGTGCTGCAGTCTAATGGTTGCAGAATATGGGATGAGTGAGCCGGCAGTTTAAGAACTGTTATCTGGTTGGCCATTAGAAGTTCTATAACACTCAAGTCTACATGTGTTGAATGGCCATCAAATATTAATAAGACTGGCCTTTCCGGTCCAATTGCTGGTATGAAAACCTTTGCGATATAATTTTCGAATATTTTGGTTTCCATCCACCCCTTACGGCTTCCAACATACGCTGTATTAACATTTTCGTTTTCGAAAAAGCAATTCGACCCTAGTTGTTTCCCCTGAAATACTATCAAGGGAGGGATCTTTTTACCGAGCGCATTTGAAGCTAACAGTACAGTGGTGTTATTCCTTCCAGGGGACGCAGTTGTTCTAGTAGAAGGGTACCCCTTCAGGCCAACAACTTTAGTCTTGGTGGGGTCGTTGCAGAAGCTGATCTCATCTAAGTTATATATATGTTGGGGTTTGTCTTCTAGTTCCAGTTCCTTCGTTATGCGCTCCAACAAATCAAAATAATTGTTAACAGTGAAAGGATTGCAGGCTTTTTTCCTGGCAACCTCTACGGACTGTGGTTTTTTGACACTTAATCTGTGTCGCCTTTTAAAACCCCGAAACCATTCTTTGCCAGGGTAATCATCTTTGAAACGAGTTATGAGTCCGTTCCTTTGTATATAAGCACATATTAATTGTTCTCCTTTGATGTAAGCGGAAACTCACACTTTTCCATTTCGTGAATAAGAGCAGCCACTCTGCTTTCCCAAGCTGTAGATAATTCAGTAGGCCTGCCAGGCGTCGTTTTTTTGGCACCACGCGTTCCGTATACACGGTGAATTATAGTTGATCTTGGTATATTATATCTTTCTGAAGCTTGATAGCTGTTCATTTTTTTGTTTTGTACATTTTCGATTGCTTCCATTAAGTCATTAAGAGAATATTTTGCTTTTTTTTTTACGTGTTGACATCTAAAAAAATATTTTTTATAATATATTAAAAACCAGTTGTATGAATCAAGTAAGTATAGTGCCTAGTTTCATCAAATTCCATTCGATCATTAAGCGGTAGAAACATAGAAAATAGCAAACAGGCGATACTTATTTATTTATTTAACCATTCGTTGTACACAATAAACTTATGAACAAAAACTACATGTAGAAAAACGACACAGCAGGCCCTGCTTATTTCTACAAAAAAACCTGTTACAGCAGAACTAAGTAAGTGAAAAGGCAATAAAAGATACGCGGATACAAATAAAAAGGCGGATAAATATGTATACATACCGGCACAATTAGTGGAATCTTTGTACCCCAAAATAATGTACACCCGGTCCGTCGTGGGTAAGAAGAACAAAATTTAACAATATTACCAATTTTGGATCTTTTTTTTGTGAAACTGTTCATATCAGCTAATTGCATATTTTTAAATTTCCATGCTTTTAATAAAAATAAGCAAAATCATACAACAAATTTAATATTAAACCATGGACATATTAATTTGGTACGTTGTATCTGATAACATTTTCATGAAAAATAAACGTATTTATCTTGTAACCACCCTTTTCTTAAGTTACGCTAAATGTGCCGGTGTGTTATGTTATTAGTGATTGTACCGATATATTCGTGTTCACTGCCACATCACTAGCTTTTTCAAATTTCATACAAAAATTGGCAGCTAATTGTAACTAACCTAAAAATTGCAAAATAGTTGCATTTACCAGACTTTGCATTTTTTGTCTGGTAAATGTAACTACAGAGAAAACTCGGAAAATATTCATCGTAGAATAAAACAAATACAAACAAAATGACTTACCGTGATTAGTTACAACTTTTCTTGTGAAAAAACTTGCGAGGAACCACTAAAAACTATTTTTTAGAATAAAAATGCGCACCGTGTCCATCCGACGCCAGCAGACTCAAAATGGCGGATGACAAAAAGCTTTATAACTCCCACAATTCTTGAGCTTGCAGCGCCATCTACATTTTTGAGGTAGAACTTTTAGTATTAAATTGAACGAGTCTGTCGTTTTACAATAAAGTAACCCTAGAGGGAGTTATTGAAGTTAGTTGCATTTACCGAATAGTTGCAATTACAAGACCCCACCTTATTAACTTTATTTATCTTTAAGATGCTTCATTGATGCTTACATCAATGACGAATGTAAATCTAAGTCCCGTTTATAAATCGTTACCATGGTATCAGTCGGGTGAAAAGTGTTTCATTTTGTGATTCCTGTACGATTTTACACATTATTATACCTAATATGTCGTGATTAAAATAATTTTATTTATTTCGCAGGCATTCATGGCATCTCTATTCGGTGGTGACACCCTCATGGAACTCCGACAGTCCCTCCAACTAGCAGATGCTGATAGATTAGGGGGCATGGCCCCACACGTCTCCCCTTTCGTACGAGTGAGGGACATAGGCGGACTTTTGAATGCGTAAGTCATCCTAATCGCCTCAGTTGGAAAGCTTAGGATCCTGCTACTAAACTTTTGCGAAACAAACATTAAATACTTAAACACATACATAAATCACTTAGATGGTTGGCAGTCCTCAACTGTGCGTTTCTCCAGAAAATTCTTGCCTCGCACAGCTAAACTGTAGAATGAACTGTCGCCTGCGGTATTTCCGGACCGATACGACCTTTAACCTTTTGACCGCCAAAGACATCATATAGCCCAATATCAACCTTCATGCGTACCGACAAGTTTCACGATTACGCGCTGCGTACGATACGCGTGGCGTTCAAAAGGTTAAGAAAAGAGCTTACTCCTATCTTAAAGGCCGGCAACGCACTTACAACCCCTCTGGTATTGCAGGTGTCCATGGGCGGCGGTAATCGTTCACCATCAAGGGTTTCTGTAGACGAGTTGTTTTCGATAGCCCCGTTTACAAAAGGGGCATTTTGCGAATAGGCCATTCATATATTTTTTTTAATGCAGGCGGTTAAAAAAACGCGCGTTTTTCAGGAGCGGCTACACACTACAAACCGTCGACGTAGACACAATCACAGTGTGGTACCCGAGCGCGTGGCACGTGATGCACGACCTGCGCACCCTGGGCGAGGGGAACGCGGCGTTTAATCGCCCGCTGCGGTTGAACCGTGACGTGCAGTTCGCAGCCGCAGCGATTTACGAAGAGATGTATGGGAAGGTGAGTGTAATCGTAAGGGTAAACTAAAAACCAGTTATTGCACCTAATTTTATAAGGTCATTCGCGCTCACACATACTGAGGTGCTCTTCTTACTACAAGGGCGGGTGAAGTCTGATATTCGGAGCGTGTTTCGTGCGCTCTCACTTAGGTATTGAGGCGCTCTTCTTACTATTAAAGTCGGGTGAAACCCGACAGTCGGAGCGTGCTTCGCGCGCTCACACAAATGTACTAAGGCGCTCTTCTTACTATTAAGGTCGGGTGAAACCCGAGATCCACAGCGTAGCTCATACTGAGACGCCCATTTTACTTTAAGGTCGAGTGAAGCCGTCGATAAGTAGAAACAGTGAAGTCAATGGCTTATTTTTTATTTTATTGGGAAAAGGTAAGCATTTGTCCACAATCTCACCTGATGGTAAGTGCCGATGCAGTCTAGGATGGAACATGCTTACCTAAAAGATGTTTATTCACTCTCGATTTAAAAAGGTCCAAGTTATAGGGGACTGGGAATAGATTTGCAGTTAGTGAATTCCACTCCTTAGCCGTTCGCATGATAAAGCGGGATGCGTAGCGTTTAGTGCGAATCAGCGGCAGAGTAACGACGTAAGGGTGAAACGCAAGTCCGCGTCTAGTCCCACGGTGGCAGAACGGAGATGGGGGGATTAGCTTATGTAAGCCCATCGCACACTCCCCGAAATGTATCCTGTAGAATATCGATAAACAGGCTACCTTTCTACGGTGTTCTAGGCTCTGCAGTCTAGCCTCAACCAAACTTATCTCCAATAAGCTTCCTAGCGCGTTTGTCTATTGAATCGAAGGCGGCTAGCTGATACTTGGCGGATCCATTCCAAAGCAAAAATAACTTTGATTTTAGGACCTCCCCGAGCATAAGTCCCACGGAGTCCCCGTGACCTTCGAGATAGTGAATCTCCTCGGTTGGAAGCCCTCGCCCGACCAGCCCCAGCCTCTGCCCCGGGGCTCTGGACAGCTGTCCCTCAAGGACCTTCACCGTATCGACGAAATTGTGAAGGATGTGAAGACGGTTGAGCTTAGTGATGAGGACAAGAAATAAATTGTTGAATGTTTTTAATTAGTTTCATTTCAAGCCTTCCATCTCGGTTATCTTAAAGCACGCCCATCTGTAAGTAGAGTTAGACCAAGCTAAGTTGGCAGTGATTTTGATACACGACTATGAATGTGTTATTTAAATGTCATAATCATGTCATAATGCGATAGAAGTTAGACGTTTAAAATACGTAACCTATGGAGGGTAGATGTAAGGAGAACAATCTAAGTATATGAAGTGTTACGGAAGGTGGAGGTAAGGAAATAAATCTCCATATACCAAAAAGTGTCATCAAAAAACCTTAAATAGGTGGCGCTACAATACTTAGAATACTTGAACAAAAAAAATCAGATCATAGCGCACTTCACTCCGTCAATAGCGCCTAGGTTCTTAGCTACTCTAGCGCTACTCTGGAGAGATTTGGAACTATTATTTATAGCTAACAGCTAGACACTTTTGCAACAGTTCCACCATAAGAGATGTCACTCCTCTTAATTCGACACTCCATATGAAGTGTGTTTAAAAAATCCATAAATAGGTGGCGCCAGTATACATCGCGAACAAATTAGATTTTGATAAAAAATGTCAAATCACGGACAACGCACTTCACTCCGTAAATAACGTCTAAGTTCATGTCATCATGTCCTTTTGCTATCCTATCGCCATCGGAGAGATTTCGAACTATTATTTACAGCTGCCAGCTGGACACTTGCAACAGCTCCCCCATTAGAGATTGTTCTCCTTACCTCTACCCTCCATAATGTAACCCTTGCACAGTCTGGGCTACCACAATCGCTGCGCGATGGAAAGAGATGCAATGCTCTTTAGATCTGGACTTTTTTGAAAAATCATGAAAAATATCGCAATAAGTATTGTAATTTTGACGACCGGTTTGGGGTAGTGACCCTGCCTACGAAGCGAAGAATTCGTGTGAAGAGCATGGATATTTGTTCCTGAGTCATGGGTGTTTTCTATGTATTTAAGTATTTATATCGCTGTCTAAGTACCCTCAACACAAGCCTTATTGAGCTTAGTCAGTTTGTGTAATAATGTCCTATAATATATATATTTTTTTTATTAAATTACAAGTTAGGAAGTTGAAGCAACTCGAGTAAGAGTCTTTTCATCGCACTTGCTCAGTAAGTGTGCTATTTCACGCATAGCCATTTTACTCCCACGGGACTTATGGATTTATTTAGGGTTTCGTAGTCACCTAGAAACCTATTATAATTCCGCCATGTTCATCTGTCCGTCCGTCCGAGGCTTTGCTCCGTGATCGTTAGTGCTAGAAAGCTGCATTTTGGCATGCATACATAAATCACGCATTGCGACGAAACGAACGAATATCGCTTATGAAATGAACCAAGACCAAGTGTTTATTGAAGCTTAATGCTTAATTATCGTTCCAATATTGACGGTGATTATGATTAACTTTTCTTAATTGGGTAAACTATTTTCTGAAAACTCACCTATACGAGAAGCAATCCTTTTTCCAAACATATGGAATGTTTGTGAGTCTCGTACAGGCCACTAAACGTCTGTCAAAAGATAAAATACCATTCCAATATGACAAAACCATGTCATCCGTCATATTAGGCTAGGATACCAAAATTTTGGTGTAGAATATACACAGAATAAAAACGTAAAATGTAGAAAAAAAACAGAAAATGCCGTAAGTATTTCAGTAACAGGTTATTCCAGGATAGGATTCTAAATTAAATCAAACTAAAGAAGCATGTAAATTACTTATTTATCTTCGGTTCGATTATAAATAAACGTCCCCTACCCATTCTCATATATATGTAGCTCGTAATGAAAATTATAGGTAGGGACATAGACATATATCTAAGGACGGGCCTTACAATAAGAATGGGGCCAGTACAGCGGTGTCACGCACACGAATTCGAGCCAATCGTGCAGTCTAACGCAACTAGTTGCGACCAATCGCGCACGTGATTGTGTGCAACATGTAAAAGAATGGTTTTTGTCATTTTCTGCCCTCCAGTCGAAAAGCGGCGCTGAGCTAAGTTGCCGATTTAATTCCGGCTCCGTTGAGCAGAAAAATAGCATACCTTGGTAAGAGCCACTCCACACTAGCGTCTCCCGAGCGTCGGCGTCTAGTCAACTACGGCTGCTGCTCGACGCAGCGTTGGTGTAACTGTCCATTTTCCATAGCGCTGGCTACACCCCGACGCTCAAAAGACGCTAGTGTAGGGTGGCCCTAAATCAGTGATTTAGCCAACCAATTTCCGATCTATCTCAATTCTGCTGATCGAATCTGAAATTTGGATGGTTTCTAGAAGCTACGAGGTGTGCCAGCACTGCAGCCACTCCGTGCGGAACAGCGACGCTGCCTTCAGAGGATACAGCTACCACAGACATTGTCGGAAGTGTTGTGAGTACATAATACCTGTCTTAAAGACTATATTTGGGTTGCCAGGAACTGATACGGGACAATGGGGTAGTTACGGGGAAGGGGGGGGGGGGGGGGAAGGGAAGGAGGTTAGGGGTAAATATGTATTCACAAACAGATGATTTTGTCACCATTTCTGCGTATTCTGCAGCGGTGTTGATATACGGGATATTAAGATGGTCGGTCAGTGTATGCATTACTTAATCTTAATATGTGCTCTATGCCTTACTTGATGCAACATGACAACACTAAAGTTGTCTATAACTGTCAGACGCTAAATCCATCCTCTTTCTGAAATCCTACCTCGTCACGTTAACATGTAATTGGAATAAGCTCCGCTCCTACTGAAGTAATGTACCTATAGCCTATGTCTCTCATTATTTTGCAATACATTTACATGTTTGCTGTTTTCTTCGTCATCCCCTCAAGACTATGGGGTTCCACGCGCACTCTGCGTACACCCCTCAATACGGGATATTCGGAATTCGTCGTAGAAGTTGTTATTTAGGAAATGCGTTTTAAGTCAGAGCTATGAAAACTTCAACTTCCAATCTAAACAAATCTAAGCGAGACAGCCGAAGCTGTTATAAGATTCCACTCCCACTTTTGCATTTGTTTCCTAATCAAAATCATTGGAACTAAAAAGGGGTCAAGCAAATCAGGCGTATCAGGTGCTACATGTTTAAACAGGCAATATTTAAACGGATCATTTCACAAGAGAGGCATTTAGAGAGACCACACACTAACGTCTCTGACTCTATGACTGCTGCTCGACGCAACGTTGGCGCAACTGCGCAGCGACGCCATTTTACATAGCGCTAACTGGACGTCGACGCTCAAAAGACGCTAGTGTCCGTGGCCCTAAGACATTAAGCACCGGCCACCCCACAGCGTATAAGAAGTTCCCTATGCAGCGTCTTGTGTTCCATCGCATATTTGCTACCTAAGAGACGGTGCGTTAACGTCTTTTCGGCTGCGGTGGGGTCGATCATAAGCACGTATACTACATGAATAAATAATTGAAATAACGCTGTCTCACCCTCTATTACGAGTCAACTTGTATGCCTGTGTGTGTAACTTTCAGACGTGTGCAGCGAAACCGACCTGCACGGTGCGGAGGTATTTAGAGGCGTCATTTTCTGCGCAAGTTGTGCTAAACGCATCTTCAGAGGTTGGTAAAATACCACAACACAACTTTTTAAAACAATTCTAAGTCGCCATCAGATATATCGGGGCGGCCAAGGCGCTCACAAATATCTGAACACGCCTTTATTGTCAAGGCGTTAGAGTGCGTGTTCAGATATTGTGAACTCTTCTTTTCGCCGCTCCGATATATCTGATGGCGGCTGTTCATATAAAACAGTATTAAATAATTTTTTATTTTATTTTTTTATTTAAATACACAATAAAATGAATAAGGCTTGTGTTGAGGGTAGGTACTTAGACAACGATATATATTATAATATATAAATATTCTTAAATACTTAAATACATAGAAAACATCCATGACTTCTGAACAAATATCCATGCTCATCACACGAATACATGCCCTTACCAGGATTTTAACCCGGGACCATCAGCGTCGTAGGCAGGGTCACTACCCACTAGGCCAAACCGGTCGTCAAAGTATTCTTTTCATAATTAAAGGTTGTTCATCGGCTCGAAGAGCAAGGCCTGCGCGTACGCAGCGCCGCCGTCGTCGACGCGCTCCCGTGCACGGGGTTATTGAGCGTGTCCGAGCACAATCTGACACTACCTCCTCACAGGATAACAGGTTTGTTTCTAAGCTGTTGTGAGTAGGTACAACATAAAACACCAACGGCAAAATATCCCTTCCATATTACTTTGTGGAAGGGATAAATTTTCTTTTTTGTGATCAGCGGTCATCGTCGCCCATGGACGGAAGCAACACCATAGGAGCCACTTAAGCGTTGCCGAGTTGCCGACCCTTCAGAACCCTAAATACCCGCTTCTTGAAGAATCCCGTGTCGTAGCGCAAAGGACCTCAGGAGGCAACTCATTCCACATTCTGCACGTTCTAGGAAGAAACGAGCGAGATGCCGGCTTATTCTTGATGTGCCATGTATCTAAGAAGTAAAGATAATTTGAAATAGAGGTGGATTGTCAAAGAAAACTTTGTAGCAACAGTAAATTTACTGCCATCTTTTGACACATGATTAAAACTTTTAAGAACGCTATTTGACTTTGATCCTTATTGTTTCACTGATATGTGTTAAATTTGTTAAATATCAAAAAGTGACGCCATCTAATAGAGCATAGGCCAAAGGTATGGCATGGCAGCATCGTTTCAGCGCCACTTTTTGATATTTAACAAATTTAACACATATCAGTGAAACAATAAGGATCAAAGTGAAATGGCGTTCTTAAAAGTTTTAAATCATGTGTCGAAAGATAGCAGTAAATTTACTGTGGCTACAAAGTTTTATTTGACAGTCCACCTCTATTTCGAATGCTCTTTGCTAAGAAGTGGGGATGAGCTTTGCTCCTTTGACAGGAGGTGTGGTAATAAAAAGGAGGGGATTACCTTAAGTATAAAAGATGCATTTTGTGAACGGGATATTATCCGTATTGTCCGGTGACCGATAGGATCAGTCGGTGTCGGTATACCTATAATACTAACAATGACATCTGATCTGTAACTATGTTATTAATAATATGGCCTTAAGAGGCTGTCAATACATAAAGCGCGCACACTGTCTATTTGTATCGGAGTAAATGAGATAGCACTGTCGCATGTTACTGGGCCTGGGCAAGGGAATAATAAGAAAAATATTTATGTAAAAAAAAGTGGATTATTAGTGTAATATTTTACTCAATAGCGGTTTAGATATAAATGTTTTGAAATTGTGATTTTAATTGCAGACCCATAAGTCAAAACAATAAAGACATAGAACCGTTTAATTGTGATTTTAAGACCAATCTTTGAAATTATTTTCTATCGAGCCGATTTCGTTCAATCATGTATCGAGTACAACCACGGTCTTTGAAATATAATTAATATGAACATATATTTTTCTTACTTGACTAAAACAAATAGTCTTTCTTAAAAAACTGTTAAGTAACATCAATTTCAAGGACATTGGGTGTTGACAGCCTCTTAAATGGATCCTTTTTAGGATTCCGTCCCCAAAGGGTAAAAACGGGACCCTATTAGGTACTAAGACGCCACTGTCCGTCCGTCCGTCTGTCACCAGGCTGTATCTCATGAACCGTGATAGTTAGACAGTTGAAATTTTCACAGATGATGTATTTCCGTTGCCGCTTTAATAACAAATACTACAAACAGAATAAAATAAATATTTAAGTGGGGCAAATGTAAACTATACACACTACATTTTTTTTTTCCGTTAATTTCAAGGGTGCATCCCTGAGCTTAAATTAAGTAACTTTCTCATTAACTAATTAACTCCATTTGGGAGATAATCAATATTTGATTTTTATCTTATAAGGCCCTTACGAGCGTGTACACTTGCCTTAGGGCCTGTTTACATATTGATTAGTGTTTAGTATGAGATAACAAACACATTTGCTACTAAACATAAATACCATTTCGGACGATCGATGTTCGAAATGACATTGATATGTCACAGTTTTCAATTGTTTCGTTGAGTTAAATGTAATGCCCGTGTTACAACAACGCTATATGCAAAATTTGATTACTTTTATAATATTAATAATAGGTAATAAAAAAAAATAAAAGTTTTTTTTTTAAATTAACTATCCCATTTAGTTTCCTTTAACGTTCTTACTGATACCCCGAAGTTAACGGAATTCAATAAAAACACGGTGTATAAGTATACCACGGGATCGTCCATACAAAAAGAGAAAACGTTTTTCCACTTCTAAATATTTTCCATCTCCATGATTTTTTAGTATGTTATTGACACAATAAAAATTAGGTTTAAAGGAAAAATTTTTTTTTCAAAATTTGCAAATAAAAAAAAGACTATATATCTAGAATATATTATGCTGAAGCGATCGACATCAAAATCAAAGTGATTTGTTAAGATTTAGTTAGTGGAAAATGTTTTCTCCCGAAATGGAATTTCATAGAAAAATTACCGTTATTTCGTTAGATTTGAAAAGATATTTTTCCCTCTTAAGGATTAATACAGTATTGTTGTACATTTACATAGCAAGACAGAGACCGCAGTGCCGGCGACGGACCCTCGTACCTGTCCCGTCTGCTACTGCGTTTCGGACGTCGTCACGCAGGCGCGTCGGCTCATCAACTTCATCTATTACCAGACGCAGAATCTCATACAAAACGATACAACCGGTAGGTAACTAGTATCTACTGCATAGTCAGTCAACAATAGGGTTGTTTCCATCTACAAATCTTAGGGCAGAAGTTTATCCCAATAAATTCTTTTGGATTATAAGAACATGTTAAAAACTACTTTTAGGGGACCTGTAATGACCATATTTTTGTAAATACATATTGAATTTAAAATATCTTTTCGCACATGTCACGTGACCAAACTCGAAACGTCATTGAAGATTCTGATGACGTCACAACTCTCGGATTGACACTGTTGACAGTTAGGCGATAAACAACAAATGACAAATGTCAGTTGACAGTTCGTATCTTCTACGTGTGTATGTAGTTATGTGTCAAACCGTAAACTGTGACGTCACACAATTTTCAATTTGAATATATTTAAATCACAAGTCCAAGCTTGGCTAGTACAGAGATGTTTTTATAGTATTAATGATTTTTTAAATTATGATTTAGATGATGATGATTTTTATGTTTTTTGAATTATGATTTGTATTTGACTTCAATTTTATTTTATTTCATTTTTGTTATTGCATGATTTTTATTAATAGTAAGATTGTGATTTATTTGTGTATTAATGCTTCGTTTTAAGGAAATGTTTGTTTGTACACCTGTAAAGGTAGAGTCTTGGCGAGTCCATGTAAAATTGTTACAATAGTAATTACCGGCAATGTAACCCATTTCTCACAAACAATAAAGATTATGATTATGATTAGGTATAATAATAACAAAGGATCGTAAAAAAAAAAAAGCGTTTTGGGCGCGAAAGCATCTGTCAAAATATATTTTGTTAATTTAACATATTTAAAGCCGTTTTTAGTATAAAAGTTGAATTTTAGGGCAACTTTTAGTTAATATAGAACGTAATACAAGTGTTTCAAAAAATTGGAAACAACCCTATTGTATAGGTTTTATATAAGTACCTTGAGGCTTTAAATATCTGGAGCGTTGCTTTATACGCGTGTGTGACGTGGACACTGACACAACGGGACAGAGGGCTATTGGAGGTCTTTGTTGTTGGCGGATGATGCTAAGGATTATAATAAATAATAAATAAATAAAATAAAAAGTCTCTTTATTTTCTTATCAACTACTTACACACTTGGTATCATTTAGGTACATACTATTATATTAATTAAACTTATTATGGTTAGGTTAGATGCTAAGGATTAGCTGGACAGAAATGAAAACGAACGAAGAGGTACTGAGCAAGGCAGAGAGAAGAGATGCCTGTTAGACACAGCAGCTAACAGAAGGGGCAAGATGGTTGGCCATCTGATACGGCACGACACATTTTTTTTAAACATGCTGGAGGTGGAGGGCAAGATTGATAGGGAAAAGACGCAGAGGAATGTGCAGGCGCACATATATATTTTTTTATACTACGTCGGTGGTAAACAAGCATACGGTCCGCCTGATGGTAAGCTGTCTCCGTAGCCTATGTACGCTTGCAACTCCAGAGGTTAACCTCTTTGTTTTTCGATAACAAATGACAAATTGAATGTCATCGGAGTCTGGTTACTTTTGAAAAATCGTATCTCACTCATTTATTTTCTTCATAATCAAACTGCTGTCATAACGGTTAAAGAGGTTTTATCTTTGTTAATTACGTGTTGTAGGGTGTCCATGATTGTAGATAATCAAATTTGTCTTTAAAAAACATAGATAACAGAAAAAAGCGTGATTGTTTTACTTAAATAACATACCCCCTCCAATACGTAACTCTAAAACATTATTCACTTTTAAACTTAAATTTAAACAATATCTTTTCAGGTTTTAACTGCCGTGTTCTTCGCGTTACATGCACCTTAGATAGATCATGATTATTTTATGTTATAAATTGAATTATTTATTTATCTTTAGCGAGTTGCCTTTTTTATGTATATGCTCCACTACATATTAAACTAAATATATGTCTGACTTTACCTGTTTATATTTTTATATATTTTTAGATATTTCCAACCCACTCACTTCCGCTTTGAAATTTTTCTATGCATTCGTTTCTAACTTGTAGGTATTAAATATTACTTGCTAAATCACTGTCTGTCATTGTCTTTACTGTTCTGAGCTACTTGCCCTGGGCTCCAAGGAAGACCAGCGCTGTAGCATATATAAATATTATAGGACATAAATATTATAGGACATTATTACACAAATTGACTAAGTCCCACAGTAAGCTCAATAAGGCTTGTATTGAGGGTACTTAGACAACGATATATATAATATATAAATATTTATAAATACTTAAATACATAGAAAACACCCATGACTCAGGAACAAATATCCATGCTCATCACACGAATAAATGCCCTTACCAGGATTTGAACCCGGGACCATCAGCTTCGTAGGCAGGGTCACTACCCACTAGGCCAAACCGGTCGTCAAATATATATGTTAGAGCATATCATATCATATCATATCATTTATTCCATTGAATCATGTTCATTTGTACATTTTGGTCTTAAATATAGTCAAGTAGGTACATGATACCCTGCTAGGGTGTACAATTTAGGACTTAAAATTATAAATTATAATTTACATTAATATCTAGAAATAATTAAATGTCAAAACAAGTATATAAGTATTAAAATATAAATAATTAATGCAGAAGCATATTTACAAAATCATTGGTAATCATCAGTCATACGAAAATAAATAAATAACAATAATTAATCAATAATATCATAAAATTCATAAACAATCATTTTCACAATCCAGACTATTATCATCAAAAAATTCATCCATTGAAATCCATTTGTAGCCTCTATTGCAGCATCATCACTGTAACTATTGCATGTTAGTATAGGTTACAAGTAGTTATAACTGTTTAGTTTATTAGATCTTCTTTCTTTCACTTTTTCTTTTACTGATGTCGTGCTGTTTGTAGATGGTTTTGCAATAAACGTTTTTCTATTATATTCTATTCTATTCTATTCTAAATATGACGGTGAACGATTCATTAACATTTGCTGGTTGTGTATGCTTGGGCCTGCTCACGTCTCATGAATCACCCTGTATTAAACCAGAAAACTACACCGAGCGTTTATTTTCCATCATAATCTAGGCGACACATTTTACAGGAAGATGTCTCCTAATATTTATTTATTAACATTGAAAAATCGAACTCCTTGTCCCCTAATATTTATTTATTTATTAACATTGAAAAATCGAACTCCTCTATCCCTGTATCAATTTTCGATTTTTATTTATTATTACAAGCTTTTATTTACTTTCACCTGACCGTTGTCTGTTTGTGATCAAATCTTGCAAGTTAAATTTGATCCACTTCCCGGTTTCCGATTGAGCTGAAAATTTGCATACATATGTAAGTCGGGTGACAATGCAATATTATGGTACCATCGAGCTGATCTGATGATGGAGACAAGAGGTGGACATAGGAACTCTGTGATAAAACAACGCAACCTAATTGTGTTTGGGGTTTTTAGAATTTGCTCGATGAGTATTAGTCGCCTGTGGAAATAGAAGTACAGTCAGCGATAAAAGCTTGTACCAAATATGAAATTTTTGCCAAAAACTTATTTTCCAGTTACCTTTAGCAAAACATTTTGTTTTATTGACAGATATCGCCCAATGTACCGAAATGTGCCAGCGTATGCTTGAAGATTTGAAGTGTCCGATACCAGAGCCCAGGTCACAAGCATTCCCAATACCCTCGCAGCCCGACAGCCTCTTACGGTATAATTACCATGTATTCTATAATTAAGTAAAAAATAAGTCCACTCATAACAGTTTTGAATGATTCACGGTTAGTTTCACTAGACTTAAATCGACCGGGATATAAGTGGTAACGTTGAAAGCGAACGCAGCCGACGCGTACAAATGAGGGTAGACTTTGACACCCACCCGCTATCTCCAGTTACCCGTGAACAAGATGGATGTACCTGCGTCGAAATATCAGGAGCTCACATACAATATAAAAGGTAATATCCCGGTTTATATCCCGGTCGATTTAATTCTAGTGAAGTCCATTCATAGTTTGTAATCAGCAAATATAAATAATTGGGAGACCGAGCTTCTCAAAAATGCGCGTTTTCCCTGAGATAAGATCTAGCTAGATCGATTTTTCGCCTCCGAAAATCCATATAGTAAATTTAATTGTTAGAGTCGTTTCCGAGATCCCCAAATATATGATTTTAGGTCAATTTCACAAAAAAAATATTTAAACGAATTCAAAAAGAATTTTTACTTTTTTTTTGTAAAACCTATTTTTTGCAAAGTGTTACTTGTCACTTTTTGACATCTATCACTATAAGGATATTTGTACGGAAGGTGATGTACCAAAAAGTGTCATCAAAAAACCTTAAATAGGTGGCGCTACAATAGGCCTGTGTCGTAAATTTCAAAAATGGCTTATTTCGATAGTTTAGTACCTGTATTACCCCAAAAAAATAATATTTCATGATAAAAATTATATTTAAAACACATATTTTAAGTTTGAAAAAAATATTTTTAAACTGACGTAAAAACACAAGAAAGTGTCATGGCGTCGTGAATGACGTCACATAGTTGCAAGCGATTGTGTTCACTTACGGCGAAAGTTTGTTTTGTTTAAATAAAAATGGAAACTTCGTATTTTAAAAACTGTATAGTGCCCCAGTGTATAAATACAAGTATAAAAACTCCGACTAAATTATTCATACGTGTTCCGGTCAAGGAAAAAATGCGAAGAAAGTGGTTAAAACTGGCAAGGAGGAAAGATGCTCATTGTTTATCAACAACATCGAGAATTTATTTTTGTGAAGATCATTTCGATGTATTGTATTATTAAAAAAAAGTAGTGACTACATATTCAACTCGTAAATCTTAAGAAAAAACCAAAGCTTTTTTTGTTGCCCTGGGAGCAAACAAACAATTATTTTCTAATTCTTACTTTCGAAATAGGCAATTAAAAACCCACTATTCCACAAACTTGCGATAGGGCTTAAGACACTAAGACAAAGTAGTGTCTTTACAATATCATCTCTCAATATTTACATTGTAATTCTAACCTCAAAATCAATTAATTTGCAATTGGTATACATTCCTTCAAATAATAATTGACTGCGTGCTAAAGTGAAATATACGTGAAAATGATAATAAGCAGTATTTTAGTATTGTTTATACTTACATAGAAGTTTTAACATTACGAAATTCCGATGAACAAAAGTCAGTGTTCGACGCGAAAAATCGGCCTAGCATAACAGCGTCAATTTTGGGTAAATTATTGCTGTTCGCTTTGATAAATCCAGGTTCCATGGCAGTTTATGCTAGTATTATCCGATATGGGTGGAAATAACACTCTCAACTTGTCGAAAAATGATAATAATAGAAAAAAAACGAAGTGACTTGTGCTGTTGTATGAAAATCATAACCAAACGTCAACAACAACAATGGCGCATATCACCATGTGACGTAATACGTTCTAATTGGCGTTCACGGCGGAGGGGCCAGGGGGGTATTTTTTTGATTTTAATTTGTAAAAATAACATTAATCTTATTTTTTTATGAGGAATTATTTCGGTTTTCCTTGATTAAATATTACAATTTACGCCTAGAAACATTCATCCATTGGTTTCATTGTTAGTTGACACAAGCCTATTGTCGCCAACGTATTGCGAACCCGCTAATATTTGCCAACGTCATGGAGTAGATGGCGCTAGTAGTCACGTTTAACTTAAGTAACCGCTTCGAGGTTATTGGGATTTTTTGAGGGAAGGTGAGAGGGTAGATGAGAACGACAGTAGGAAAAAGGAGGTTGTGTGCGAACAGATCGACGCGGCAGTGATATTTGCTTTTAGATCAAGTCAAGAACGTTCTTATGGTGTTATTAGAATAATGATGTGTCTCTAGTATATTGTGACCAACGTTATCAGTACTCAGAGTGAACAGTGATCCAGTGAGGCTAATATGAACTTAAGGTAAACTTTGTGTGAGGAAAGGGGTCGCTATAAGGGGAGGTTTGGAGGCGACTATTAAGCTCAAGAAACCAGGTGGATAATCATGTGATACTCATGTTATATGTAGGTAATAAAGTCGGACACCAGCACAACTCATATCGTCATCTCACTAACATCCAGGCCTCGTATAGGTATGTAGTACATTTACATATCGCTTTCCAGTATCCGTAAAACCATTAGCTCATTCGATAGGTTAATAAGTATGGTGAGCTTGACGACATGGTGGAGCATGCTGGGAATTTTTATTCACATGCACTGTTATCATCATCAAAAGTAACATATATTTATCTCTAACATATGAAAAGTCAATTTATTTACGCGCGTACAACTAAAGAGCTACAATATTTGGTTTATTTAATTCAATTTAATGTTTTATTTCAACCATGAAGCCCATATTTATATTATTTCTACCAAAAAGGTATTCAGCAGGCGAATGTTAGTGGTTCACCTGAGCACATAGGCAATTGAGTGAGTACCTACATACATTTTAACTGAACATTCTTGCTCTTTGATATACAAGAGATTGCAAGTGTCAGTAGGTATCATAATATAGTTTATAAAAAGCAGATATATAAATACATACTTTCACGATTATTAATATTTTGCGACAAAGGGTAGTCTGAATTAAAAAGCTCTCTTTAATCTTTGAAAACAGTGTGTTTATTAGCCCTATAGCAGCTATAAGCAGTGGAATGGAATGGAATTTCATGTTATGGTTTTGAATGATATAAATATTTAAATTTTTATGTTTTAGAACCAGTATTTGACAATAATTGATGTGATAAAAATGTTTATGTTTTACCAGAGCAGCAAAGTTTGTTTTCAACTCACGTGCCTTGAAACACTCGCAACGCTCAAGATTTTACTTTTACGCTCATGATTATATGTGACGTTACTAAACAGATTCAACATTTCTATGTTAAAAGAATGAGAGAGTGGCAAAGATTGTCACATCAGAAAATATAGTTATCTCTACTGAATAATAAAAGGTAATCAGTAATCATTTATGAATCAGGTAAGTCTCAGTAAACATTCGTAATTCGTGTTTACTATAAATCCTATAAAACAAGTATTTATCATCAGTTTTTAAACACTGACTTAGTAACATTTTACCTTCAACAAGAGCCTTAGAACTCTTAAGTCTCACATTTCATTATATTGAAACCAAGTACCTAACTACATATTTCATTAAACATGTCGAAAATAATAAAAGGTGAAAGGACATTCAACTCAAATTTTAACGCCCAAAGCGGTAGAAATTTTTCAATTATCGGTGAAGTGTCAGCAATTATCCAATTGTTCTCTTAAATGTCTAATGAATGGTGCCATTACCATACCTGCTCATACCTAACAGGTCAAACTGCTCAAACCTAAGTTTAAGTTAAACAAGAGGTTTAACTATAATCTATATTTAGGTACCTATACGTTATGTTAATTTTGATATTTATATTTGATTATGTAGGGGACAAGGTACTTTACCTACGTGTTTAGATTTAGTTGCCTGACCAATCTTTGATATAAATTAAATAAAATCATGCACTAATAAACATTTACGACATTTTGAATTAAAATTTGCTGGTCAATTTGTGTTGTGACCCAGGATACATCCTTTCAAACAGCGACTTTATCACAGATTCAAATCATGCTGTTGATCAACAATTCATTAACAAAATAATTAACATTTTAATATTAAAATAATAAGAATCAAAATCTCTCATTCATTGTTCTGTTTGGCGGAATAGTTGTTATAGTTAATAGTATCAAATTTAAAGTTTATTTATCATGCGGATAGTGATATAATGCCTTGCCGACTGTTGTTGCTTACAAACCAGTTTAGGTCTGACCCCCGATTTGGTATATTTTCTGTAACTTCGGGATCTAGTTATATTGGTGTTTATAACATTTTGTGAAAAGGACCATAATCTCTTATGAATGATGCTTTTGTATAACACGCATTGCTTGCAGAATATCCGCTTTATCACAAATTATCAGCTCAGCCCTGATTTGACTCGTCGTGTGAGCAAGTGTGCGTGGTGTATGGAAACAATTTATACTGCGTGTCTTTTTAGAAAACGAATGTATCATGTTTAACGTATTAGGTAGGAACCAGATTTAACATTCGTTCGTTATACTTATATGATCCATAAATATTCTCTTAGAATGAAACAAAATTTATTTTATCAAGATTAATAAAATAATACAGTACAAAAAAATATTCTTTGTTGCTCACCAATATAAAAACGAAAATAACATACAGATTAAGCACATAACTCAAACTATGGTGCACAACAAGCGGTCTTATCGCTGAAGAGCGATATCTTCCAAACAACCAAACTAGGCTATTATAATCGTATGTTTTGCGCATCCATATCTTCACTAAGCTAAAATCAGAAGCATTCGCATTGCGTGTAATTCAAAATTCGAAATCAACCCTTTCACTTCGTTTGAAGGACTAGAACCACTCATAACATAAGAGATGTTAAGGAATGTCTTGCCTCATTGTTGTTTGTTGTTACAGTTGTAAGGTATTGGTACGGGTTGGTTTCTTAGAAGTTGTAGGTATCATTTAGATGTAGTAACCTGTAACGTGCCTTAGTGAAAATGCAGGAGGCACTTGAAATCAGATTACAATTTGATGTCATAATATGTACACGGCTACCCAAACTCAAAGGACCAGGACCATCATTGAGACCCAATCAGAATCGCGCAGCCACTCCAATGGCACCAGCAAACTGCCAATAATGGGGCTCTCGCTAGAATTAACAGTTGGCATGCATGATATTGCTGTCCTAAAAAATAAACGGTTAAAAGGATTGTAAACGAATAAAGAACTGCCGAATATAAATATTATGTTTAAATAATATTCACTTACTTTTTCTGTTCATGTAACTCAGCACAGTATCTTGATTCAATCCCAATTAACATTCCAATCTAGAGATTGTCATCAGAGAATCAATAAATATCAACTTGTATAACAGTAAATTGCAAACGCAAAACTGTTTACTATAAGCCACCAGGCTATTATAATATATATGTTTGCACCTAAGCCATACCCTATAGGTATAAGGACTTCCTATTATTATTCAACCATTGATTCATAGTGTGGACAGTCACAGATTAGCGATTTGATATAAACTAATTAGATAAATATTAACTTAACTTCTGAATTGTGTATGTATCTATGTCATGTACATGCGATGACCCAAACCTAGGGTTAAAAATATTAAAATATATTATTATTGAGAAGACTTCAAATGAATTGCATACTAATTGAATGGGCTAGTGGTTTCTTTATTATGTATTTTATTCCAACAAAAACAGGTAAGGGAGTGGTAGATAATTTAAAGAATAGCTAGTGACTAGCCATGCAAAACTCTTTTAATTTTGTTAAATGAAAGTGGAATCGAGCAGTAGATGTTAATTGATGTCGCCAACTCAATCGAGTCTACTCGTCGTAGATGTACATATTAAGTACCTTCAACCTTCATACTCATAGTAATAATTACAAAGGCGGTAGAAGACCATGGTGGATACATTTCTGAATAAGATCAGAATTTCTCAAGTATTGTGTTATTTTAATAAATAAAAAATAAATAAATAAATAAATTGATTTTATTTCAGGCAAGCACCCATATAAAATAACGTTATACATAGAATTCACAATTTAAAATGGCACAAAAGTGTAAAAAGTAAAGTAATTACAATTTCGAATAAATAAAATAAAATAAAATAAAATAACTACTTTCGGTTCGCATCCTGATGCAGAGACAGCCAAAACCTACAGATTGGACTGTGCAAATCTTCACTAATCGTGGCTAGGATACAGTTCTCAGAGCTGCGCAGCCTACTCCAAAAGGACGCCACTCTAGACCGAATTACGGCAAAGAAATCGGGGACACGAGCTTCCGCAAACATACTCGACGCACTACACCACCTTGGCAACTTCATCAGGATTCTGAAGGCGTCGTTATATTGAACCCTTAGGGTGTTAATTGCTTTCCTGGTGAAGTTGGTCCAAAGTTGCCCTGTGTAAAAGCTTTGACAGTATGCTCTAAAAAGGGTCACTTTGACCTCGTCAGAGCATCTGCCAAACCTGCGCGCGAGCATGTTGCACCTTACTGATAAGGCTCTTCTCTCTCGCTCGATGTCTTTGTCGTCCTTCAGGTTTTCGGTTAAGATATGTCCGAGGTATTTAAACTGCTGCACCCTTCGAACAGGTAACCCGTTTAAAAACACGTCAAGTATCCTCTCCGGACCCTTTCCCGTTCTAAATACAAGGTATTCAGTTTTAGAGCTATTATACTTCATTCCGTGAGAGATCGCATATTTCTCACAGAAATGAAGCAACCTCCTGAGGCCCTCAGCCGAGGGGCTGAGGAGCACCATGTCATCCGCATAGCTTAAACTATTAACGCAGACGCCACCTATGTGACATCCGACTCTGGTACTCCTCAACCCCACAATCAGGTCATTTACGTAGAGGTTGAAAAGGTCCGGAGAGGTTATTCCCCCTTGGCGAACACCGCATTCTAACCTATACTCGTTAGAAGTCGCTTCGCCCCATTTTACGTAGTTCGTTTGGTTTTCGTACCAGTATCTCAACAGATTGGTGACCTCTGTAGGAACTGTAGTGTTCCTAAGTTTACTCCACAGTAAGTTATAATTTACCAAGTCAAAAGCCTTACTTAGGTCGAGAAAACATGCATACACTGATGTTTCTCGTGTGGTGTAATAGTTGACCGTATGCTTTAGGCTCATTATGGCTGAATCCGTTGAGAGACCAGGACGAAAACCAAACTGAGCGTCATCTATAATACACCCCTCCTGAATCAAAGGTTGCAGCAGCCGCTCAAACACTTTACCGACCACTGTACCTAGAGATATTGGACGATAATTGCTGGCAGATCCCAGGTTCCCGGTTTTGTTCTTAACAATAGGTACTACAACCGTCTTCATAAGTGCATCCGGCAAAAAATTATAGCGTATACACATATTAAACAGGTTGCATAGCCTAGTAACAATCCACGGTCCTGCATGGAGAATGTGCTCAATACTTAGACCGTCGTATCCTGGTGACTTGCCCTTGGACATCGCTTTTAAAACGCTAATAATATCATTAGTACTGAATTGCTTAACATCTGTCATTTTTAATATGTTATCTTTTATACTAAGGTTGGGCACATTCTCCACGGTCAAGGGACTAACCCTGAATCTGCCCGCAAACATGTCCGCTATTTCCTTACCGTCCTGTAAGCCCTCCACTGAAACCGGCGACTTTTTGGTGAAATTTATTTTTTTAACAGATTTCCAAAAATTAACAAAGTTTTTCCCTCTTTGATGGGTAGCCAGAATACTAAGTTTAATTTTATCTTCATTATTTTGGCACCATTTTAGCTTATTTTTGAATTGTTTTCTGTCTAACCTCATTTTGTCATATACCGGTCCAGTAGAGGGCTTACCGGCCACCGCCCAACATTGAAAACTGACCCTCGCCCGTTGATGGCTGTCTTGAACATGGTAATTCCAACCAACTACCTTTTTTGCCTGTCCTCTGCAACCAAAATGCGACCGTGCACTCCGCTCGGCACCTTTCTGTAAAATATTTATTATATTAGTATAGTAGTCATTTATAAATGCATAGTGATCTTTCAAATTACAAGTTTCATTCATACATTCCTCACATTCATACTCCTCTTTCATTCTACTTAGTCTAATATCACAGAACATAGCATATTTCTTTATCTGACTAGCGTTACGCGTTCCCCACAGCACGTTATTTCTCTGGGGTAATACATTCGAGCTACAGGTGGAAGGATCACGGGCCACCAATCCTATATCGCTTTTAACTATCATTGGAAAATGATCTGACCATAATACGTCATTTTTAACTGTTATTGAATTAATTGTGGCCCAGCCCGCTCCCGTCACTAAACAGTGATCCAACCACCTGCGGCTACCGTGTGCTTCGCTGAGGTAGGTATAAATGTCTGCGTCGCGACCTAATAGTTTAAAGTCGGCGCATTCCCACATATCATTTTCTGCACAAAATTGAATGAGTTCGCGTCCGAATCTCGCGGTAGGGTGCGCGTTAAAGTCCCCCAGGACATACGCGATTTGAGTGTCACTATCCTCAACTATTGCACTGATCTTAGATAGGCAATCCGTAAAATCTACAAGATTTTCAGGTTCATCCGTCGGTAAATACACACTTAGCACGACAAAAGAACGCTCTCCTTGTATGACCTTAATACCGGCAATTCTATCACTGCCACAGTCGATTACAGTCACACTCGGAAATCTAGATTTCCGCCACATTATGCCTAGGCCGCCGTAGGGTCGTCCGCGAAGAACACCGCTCGACGTGTCTACCGAGGTCGTTGCGATCCCATCGAAGTCCTTATGTATGCTATGTATCATGTCAAGGTCAAAACAAAGAAGCCAGGTCTCCTGTAACGTCAGTATATCCACTGTGTCACACAACTCTTTTACATACTGTAAGGACCTTTTAATGGATTTACAATTAAAAGACGCGAGCGTCAAGTTATTATTTTCCATAATGTAATGACAGAAGTAATTCAGATATAATATCATCTATTTTGTATAATATCATCTTTAGAAACAATAAAAAGGACTTTATTATTAATTATTTTAGTATGCAAAAGCTCAGACCATTAAACCTTTAAAAGGAAGAGATTAATCATAAGCCAAATAATTATTGATAATAATTGATCGGGACACCTCAGCTTGTTAGCTTGTTTATCAGATTTAATCGGATTGAAATGCAGACTGGAGCTACACTATGATCCCAAGAATCATAATCACAATTAGAATCAGATGTCATATAAGGAAGTTCGATATCTTTCTTGATTCATTTTAATATTGCCGTGAAATATCGTAGTGTTAAGGCTGCACTCGACGCCAATGACCTCGCGCGTGTGGGCGGAGCTTTATACCCCTCACCGCACCACCCACTGCAAAGGATCGAGCGCGCAGAGCTATGCGTTCGAAATAGAATATCGCTTGCTCGCGCGTGCAATGCAGCACAGGTCCGTCTAGCAATACGACTTGCCTCGCACTGCCTCCGCAGAGGGGGGTAATGGTAGGAATCTCGGCGGAATTTAGGCTTATTGTTTTTAGAAATTGAGGCATAGTTTTATGAAATTGCAAAAAGCAAGAAAACCAAATCATTTTATAGTGTCTTGTGAGAATGATTGTAAAGTTCCATATTTTTGCAGAAGTAATACCGATCTAACTGAAAGAAATATAGTTGTGTAAATTAAAATAGATTTCCAGAAAAATATATCGTTGGTCATATCTTATAGATTGTTATATGTTTTTTGCTGCTCAGAAAGTATCAATGTTTAATATAAAATATGGTTCTGAATAACTTAGTTTTACGGTATTTTGCGGGAAGAGGAGCCGTAATTGTTTTATGTACGACTCCTACAGTAGCAATAGTCACAAGACAGATTTATCAAAGTCTTATTCGTTGCCGTATCGTCATAAGTCACTGTGGACACCTGTCCTGTGTGGTTCTTCACCAGTGCACTCGAAGCCGCTCTTTCTTGGGCGGTGTATGCTAGCCTGTAATGTGGATTTATCTTTAATGTTATTCTGTTCGCCCAACGACGTGTGACCATACGTCCATCCCTACGCTTCCTTGGCTCTTCCTTTCTTGGTTCGGCCTCGATAGCCGAAGAAACTAAGAACGCTATGGGTACTAACAGTGGATAACCTCGGTGATGTCGAGTTTGTCAAGAGTTGAAGCAGTTGCACCGTAGTAACGTTCAAGCTTTCTTCGCCAGCATCATATCTCAAATGCATCTGTCCTATGATGGGTTTCAGTTTCAATGGTCTAGGTTTCGGACATGTAAAGAATATGATCGAGAAACCAAGGCGCCCGCATTAGTCTGATCCTTGTTTTATGTTATTCCATATGCATATCCTGGCGAGTCGTTTCACCGCAGCTTTGGCCACATGAGCTCTTCTGATCATCTTTTAGTCGCAGATGCCATCATCACTTATTTAAAATACCAAGTAAACCAACAACTTGCCTCAAGATCGTGCAATTCATTGATTCTCTTAATTTTACAAGGAAGATCGACATGCATCATCTTCGTCTCATTTCTATTGATCATAAGGTATGGATCTGCATCCTGAAAATGGACTCATTACTGGCATACCCAATCTTTTGTAGCAGAACCGAAATTCATTTTCCACGGACACTTAACCTAATATAGTCATGTCATCTGCAAAACTGAGTTTATTGATTAGTTGGCCACCAACTTGGACATCACCCTCACAACCTTCCTATACTCATTGTCTATTCACAGATCTCAGTGAACAGTTGCACTCCTCGTTCAACTATAAAAGGATTACGTGTTACGGTATCCCCATTTCTCATAACTCGGAACATTTAACTCCAGTTAAAGAAATCAAAAGCCTTTGCGAATGCGAAGTCAATAAAGCGCAAAGCCTTAAAGAGTATACGCCGCACCCACTGTATTCTTTATTAATTGGCACACGTTGAGAATTTGCTACTGAGTACCCATCTATATGTCTCGCATGGTTGTTAAAGTTGTGAAGTGATTATTCGTGAATAAAAGAAACAGATTGGGTCAATTTGATGGACACAGCAGTTAAAACACTGTGGTGCGGAAGGCTGGCGATATTTTGCTTAATTTAAGATCTGATCGGAATGAGGAAGATGGATCGGTACCTCGGATGTACAGTATATGTATTGCTGTTTCTACCATCCTTAGCAGGACTGATGCATGTGCACGGGGATGTAATCAAAGAGTAAACATATCGAAAGCTGCCACGAAAAGCGGACTTACTGTGTTGCGTGCCATTAAGCCTGAGGACACCACGTATATGACCCTTCGAAATCTTAAGTTTTTCAAATAGATAAGACGGCTGTTAATCGCGAATGACTCCAAAAAGCAATGAT